>NC_079205.1:10472949-10765449 GCF_026745355.1 Beta vulgaris subsp. vulgaris | reverse complement strand
CTGTAACATCATATCTGTTTTTGACTATACCGCCAGTTCTCAAGGCACCTCGAGTCAAGCACACCAACATTCAGTCCTTTCTCCTGAAAATTCTTTCCTTTCTCTAAATAACTTGGTAAGTGTGACATGTACCTGACTAGCTCATCCTCTTTACAGATCCTTCTATCTGACACCCGCCATTGTTGGCAACCTACACCTACATATCAAGATATCTCACAACTTCGTACCTTGACGAGTACGAGGAGCAAAGGTGGTCTCTGGAGAAATGTTGCATTTCTGATCCCTAGAAATACGACTAGTGCTACTGAATGCTTCCATAGATCATAAATCTATGTACAAGTCACAATGCATCTAACATGTAAAAGTATCAATCAGCTATGTCCTGTAGATAACCAGTCCCTATTTCTACAGGCTTTCAAATCTGTAAGAAGCTCAAGTCTCAGCTTCCAACTGCCCTCTGCAAAAGCAAAATCAGTAAACTTAGGAGTAGAAGTAACAATCTATGTTTGATTAAATGGTAATTTTAAGACAGTAATTTAGAATTACACAAAAAAAATATCAGTATAATATAGAAGAGTATAGCCAACACTAAACAATCATTAGTCCTTACTTGGAATCAGCTATACTAAGCAAATTAAGTGGTAAGCACCTTTTCAAGAGTCACAGCATAAAGATGCTTTCAGCACATGTAAACCTTTAAGCCAAACCACAATTATAGTTCATCTATCAGCTAAGCCTCTACAGACATCCAGCTAAAAAACTGAAGCAGCTTATGACAGCGCTTAATTTTATAAAACAACTTGTCAACATTACCTCAACAACATACTCACCAGCCTTCTTTCATTACTCAACTGAAACCAAAATATATCCTCTCTCCTTTCCCAACACTCGAAGCCATAAAATCATCCGTGATTAGTGTAACAACAAGAGTGGAAATGTACAATTCTAAATTCCAAATCAGGAGCCAATACTCGATAGTACAATTACTCGAAACTTTCCTTGTTACTCATCTCAATCCCTTCATACATCTACAACAGTACAACACCACACAAACCAAAATCTCGCCATGATATAACATTATAAATGCCAAAAATATTACATCTTTAAGATCATTGACCAAATCATAATTATATTACTAAAGACTAACAAAACGTTAAGTGGATTTGGTAATACCATACCTGAAAGTAAACATATCCCCCACCAATACAAATGCAAAGACAAAAACAAAGATGGCCCTAAAGCATAGAAAACGTGTGGTCCATTTTAAATGATAGTAATAATAGAAAGCAACTTTTATATTTTGAAAAATTAACAGTACCGTTGTTGATTACAACTAGTACAAAATGACAAAGATCTCCGCGCCCCTAACCTCCCCCTACTTCCTAAAATCCACAACAATTTGTAAAGTGCTAGGGATTAATAAATAAAGGGGAACGGCTAAAAGAAAAAGATAATCTGAAAAGTGTAGCTAAAAACTACTAACTCGCATATATCCTGCCATTTTTTCAGGAACAAAAAATAACGCCTAAATTTTCCAGTATAATATCATTGTTAGGATATCCTAACAGTAATTCAGCATCAACAGTTTAACAATTAACAGCAAGAAAAGTGAAAACAGATTTATAGCTAGAGATCTGTTGGTCAGCTTGTTCGTGATTTGGAGTCATATTGACATTGGCATATCTGCTTATAAGTGAATATATTGCCAATGTCCCTCCTGCAGCCAATAATTGCCAATTATTTGTAGACATGAAATAACTATTGACAAAACAAACAAGTCAGAAAGAAAGTTATAAAATCTCATACCTTCACCATTGTCATTAGCTTTAAGCACTACAAATACATATTTCGGTAAGGGTACGAGAGTTATTGTATACAGTATATAACAGACAATGCCACCAGAACATCGATTTCTGATGTTACAGGCACCTTGCTAAACACGTCAGTGAAGACATATAGAGGGCTCGTACCCACGTCACCATACACCACACCAAGAGTTTGGAATGCCAAGGCGAGAGTGTGCCATGTAGTGAACTCCTGTACAATGGATTAAAATGTATTCAATAACACAACCAATAGATTTAAGTAGTTGCCAAAAGTTTGCTCACTGGTAAACAAATCCCATATTAGGATTCATCAATCCATGTTTATAACTTCAAAAAAGAAGTGATACTGAATCAAAATTTATAGATCCTCCATTGCAAAATAAAGTTCCCAATTTAAGCTCTAATGGTCAAACAGACTGACATATGGCTAGTGTTACCTAATACGCTAAATCTACAAACTCCAATAAAAAAAATACAAATTAGCACATGAAAGTGATATAGTTTGATCTGTATAACAAAACCCAGTAGCGAATTGTATCCCTCAATCCATTCTTGTACAATGAACTAGGTAAGTCTTGAAATGAAACAAGGATCCAATTCTAGATTAACTCACTAAAACATGATTTAGGTCCAACTTAAAAAAACTAACAAGGGTAATTGAACTTGTGCTTAATCAGAATTTCAGGAGGGAAACAAAGAGGTGCGGGTGTACCTCTGCTCACAAGAGCAGCGAAGAACAGAGCAACAAACAGACGTAAGGGGTTTCGAAGCTTCGACGGCGACTGAGCACGGACGTGGACGAAAACAACGCGGGGAGGTGGCGCCGAGCACCGCACCACATCAGCGCAGGTGAAGAGAGAGCAAAGCAGGGACGACGATACCGCAACCATCCACAAAAACCAACAACAGAAGTAGCACCAGGTGGCTACTCAACGACAGAAGAGAAGAAGCTCCGGCGAAAGAAGCGGCGAAAAGCGTCAATAACAGCAGCGACGAAACAACAACAGCATCACGAAGGAGAGAGAGAGAGACGATGCTGCGCAGTACAACACCGGCGAGGAGAGGCGAGCCTCTGGTGACAAAAGGAAAACTCCGGTGAGGGAGGCACAACAAGCGAAGGAGGGAGAATTGGTGGGGTTCCACAGTTTGAGTGTCGGTTTTGGGGTTGTGGTTTTCACGGGGAGAGAGAAAGGTTTAAGGGGGGGTGTTTTTGGTTTATAAAGGGTGGGTTGATTTGGGTTATACAAATATGAAATTTAACTTAAAGAATTAGTTCCCGCTTTTGGTAAATTTTGTTCAATTAATTTTAAAATTAGAACCCAAAATATATTTTATAATAAAATCATATTAATAAATAATATGAAAATTGATACATAATACTAGTAGCTAGTGGTGTTTTTATTATTGTATTTGTTGCTTCAAAAAGAAAAAACAAATTTAAAAGTAATTAAAATTATATATATAAATATACTACACAACTATACTAGTATTAGGTTGAAATATATTAAATTTAAAAATTAAAATATTTTAAGGAAACCGGTTCTAGTTAGAAGTAGACTCCTATCTCACAACAAGAACAATATATACGTATCATAGTGTATTATGTTGAAAAAAAATTGAATTAAAAAATTAAAATATTTCAAGGAAACCGGTTTTACTTGGAAGCGGTCTCTTATTTCACAACAACTTTTTTAGTTAGTCAAATAGTTAAACTTAAGAGACTTGTTTTAGATAATCAATGGTTTCCTATATTTAAGAAATGGGTTAGTAACTTCAACCGGTCTCTTATAGGTAGTCTCTTTGGCCATTTTTGTAGTAGTGATATTTGGCCACCCACTGGTAGTTGCCCACTTATTCATGATTTATTCATGATTTTAATTTTATACACATTCAGCTGCATGTGGAGTTTTTTCTTTTATAAATTTAAGATTTTATGTTATTTTCCCTAAAATCAGGGTGAAAATATTTTACGCGTTCATCTGTCAAATAGATGATATAAAAGTTATGAATCAAAAAATAAGTATATACAAAAATGTAAATTTTAATTCGCTATTAGACCTCTGCAAATTGCATGTGGAATTTTGTTCCATAAATTTTAGATTTTATGTTATTTTTCCTGTATCATTGTATAAATAGTATCTTGCGATTTAAAGTTTTATAATCATGTATTTATTTACTTTGAAAATGACTTATGACCCGTGTGTTTAGCAGTTGATGTAGTTAATATCATTGTGGATCACGTGACTTGTTATTGATCTTTTAAAAAAAATTGATTGAATTTTTTCGCTTTGCCTACTACTTCATTTCAAGGATTAGATTGGATCACGCAATTCGACCACATCTCGTACTCAGCCATTGAGCCACTTTTGTTCCCGTTACCTACAGTCCCTCTCACCTCCCTATCTTGCTGCCTAGCTTGTACCACCATTGCATTAGGCCACCCAGTGGACACCATTCTTTGCAATAATCTACATGTACCTTTTTTTTTTCATTTCAATTTGCATATATTATTTCTATTATATTTTGTAATTTGTTGATGTATTTTCGTTAATTTGCAAGGAGGTAATGTATCAAACTGGGTTTCAATTGATAAAATTAGGACAGTTTAGATGGGTGTGGTAAAGAACTTCAAGTTGTGGTACCAATGTACCCATTGGCTTGAAATTAGCAAAGCATTAGTTTTATATTTGAAAACTCGTGTTTTGAGTATCTTGTATTAGTTCGTCTTTACTTTTATTATGGTTTTTTTTAATGAAAACACATTTTTTATTAATATGGTTTAAATCTCGAAAAATTGGATCGGAGTATTACTTCTAGAGTGAAAGTTTTTATGAAGTTTTAAATTTATGCATTGATTATTGATTGACATTTTGTTGTGGACGGTGGTGATACACCAGTTGTAAAATCCTGGATCCGCCACTAAATTTGTTATACAATTTTGACTTATGACTTATTTCGAATAATAAGTATAATACTCTCTCATATTATTTTCTTAATATATATTTATTTAACTTATCACCTAATTAACTCATAACTTTTTTTAACTTAATAGTTGCCTTTTTTTTCTCTTGTTGAGATTCAAAGAGTTCCGTAATAATATTGTTTATGGCAAAGAAATCAAGCTGCACGAAAAATGTCTTTTTTTTATATATAAAAAAAAATGGCCCGTGATCACGCATCAACATAAGTAGATCCTAATAATTTTTTTTGTTCCGGTAAATGAATTATTCAGAAAAAAAAGTTATATTTTCAAAAATAAATGTTGATATATAAACCCCAACTCCCTAAAACACATACATAAATTATATTCTCTTACTCATTAATTGTTTCCTTTTTAGTAAGCAATACGTCAATTATATCATATATGCAAATTACTTCCTTGATTGACGAAAGCTACATAAGCAAGTTACGATTTATTTTTTTTTGCATAATTTGAAACTTGGTTTTGCTCAATGAATGAAATTAAATCTATATGATGATACATCTTTCCATGGTTTTGCTCATTATATCATATAGATTGAACTTTGTATATACATCCTTTCAGAGTTGAATTCTCCCAATAAGAACATTATAGTATAATTTATTATTAACTAATATGATATGTCCCAATCATCATATAAATTATAACATACTTTTTTGGATAATATAAAAGTCTTGGTACTAAAAAGGCAAGATCGTGTGTACAATAATATAATTAAATTTAGTATTTTTGTTAGATTTAGTTTATAATCACATAAGTAGGAAGCTATATGCTTTCCTAATGCCTCGTATGGATAAAGGCCAATTTATTATCAATTTTGCTCCTAATTTTAAAATATGATACTTTATTTATGAAAAAATGATACATATCATATAATGTCATATAGAATGTACCGATTAAATTATACTCAATTGTTTTTACATTATTATATCATGACTTCAAAATAATTATTTTGAGTTCATGTGTAATACAAATATTCTCCTTATATCTTTCCTACTTTATCTACAGTTACTGCCAATCTATACAATTATACGAAACATATAGAATATTTGTAGGAAAACTCACATATATGTGGTAAATTTTTCTTTCCTTGCTAGCTATTAAAGGAATCGGAAAACCTTTCAAGTTATTTTGTCAATTTATCTTCCTTTTTTCCTAGTATGACGTTGCGATATTCATTTGAAAATAGCTGATTTAGTACTCTACATAATGTTGCTAGAAGAGAAAAGTTTATAGTTAATATGTCAAACCATTTATTAGATTCTCTAACACTATAGTTCAACCTATCTAATGAAAAAAATATTGGCTTAACCCATTGCATCATTAAGAGATGAGGTTCAAATAAAACGACAATTTGCACTATTACTTGCACTCGTTAATGCAACCATTACCGCTCCCGAATACCGTGGTCTTGCTCAACCCTCTATTTTGTGATATAATATCAATTAACCCATATGATGTCCGTGTACACTTCATTGACTGAATATCGCACATATTATCTAACATAAAAGGTATTCGTGACAATTAATTGTTGTTGAACTTACACTTATAGCTTTTGCAATCCTTATTGTATTATAACTTTGTAAATCTAAAAATCATATCTAAGGAAATTCTACAGATTAAGTTTGGATTTATGAATGTTTTAACTTAAATAGTATGATTAATAGATTGCTTAAATGTATCAATAATATAATCATCTATTTTCTTACATTTGAAATAAACCTACCTTTTTGAACTTATTAATCATTATTAGACCTTAATCGAATTTATTTGAACAAAATTATCCGAATTGATTAAACCTTATTTTATGAGTACGTCGAATTTTATTTTTTACTTATTTTTGCTTAATTGACTTTCACTAGTACAGAAAGGTCGATTTGTCTCGGACCTGGGATCCCTATTTGCATTGGACTTGGGTCCGACGGCTTAGGTCTCGACGTAGATGACCTAAAATTGATCAGCGTCGTATTCGAAAAATGAAGCAGATCTTTTAGCTATCTGTGTCGGACCCTGCCTACATGCATGCGACACATATCACTCATGTGCATCGGACATAGCACTACATGCGACGCACATGAGACTTATCAATGCATAATTCACGCCAGCAGCGCAGCTCACTCATGTGTGTCGCATGTAATGCTATGTGCGACGCACATGAGGATTATCAAGGCATAATTCAAGCAATAATCTAGATTCATCACCAGCATATAATTCACGAAATAACTCATCCACAACGAAACTAAACTGGAAAACAGTGCAAAGCTATATCGCAGCTTAAGTAGAACGAATTATTAACTTCGAACTCACAGTATTACTCGCAGCTTAAGTAAAATCACAATCGAATTTTTGCATTAATATGTAAATATTAGATACAAATAAATTTTTGCATTAATATGTAAATATTAGATACAAACATATGTAAAAAATAAATATACAATATATACAAAACAAATTACATTGTAAATATGAAAAAAGAATGTAAAATAAAAACTGAATCTAATAAAGATTGAATCTAATAAAGCAACGACCGTATTTCGATGTGTTCGAGGGAGACGACTTTGAGAAGAACCAATTCCAGATCTGAAAGTTAAAAAGAAAATTCTAAATCTGAAAATAAACCATAAAAATGACAAAAAGTAAACAAAAAAAATTGGGCTACTCAACACCATTTCTCATTATATCCTTTGCATAATCATGAAGCAAACCCATTGAATTTTTTGGGCTAGCTAGTCGATCTTCTGAGAAACGTCCAGTTCTTGGTGGTGGAAAGACTCATACACTCCAACTGTAACACCCCGACCTCTTATTATCGTTGTTAAGTTAATCAATCGATTATTAGCAGCGGAACCTAGATAGTCGGCGCGTTACCGCCGTACTTTCCATAAGGAAAATCCAAGGCGACATAAAATCATGAACTTAAACATTTTATAACATGAAGCATAATATAGATCCAACATTAGTCTTGATTATAGAAACTTAGTTACTAATCAGAGTTTTGACATAAACTTAAATTAAAACCAAGAGATCTATATAATCTAGATATTAATTGAATCCTCACTGCTACGCCATCCCATTGTCACCATCGGTACCTAAAACATAAAACAAAACGTCGTGAGCCGAGGCTCAGTAACATACTACTCTAACATCGTAAATTCATTTCACATCATTTTAGTTAAAAACAGGGAGGAGAGAATAAGTAAAACCATTTCACAAACATAACATATCAGGTTACATTATCTTCTTTATCATGTTCATCATCATATATCTTTTACTTTGGTAACTTGGCTAGTACATCATAACATAGGGGACGTCTCCCATTACATAACAGTCAGGCGGTCACATCATAGGTGACACTTGCGGTGCCCGTATCATTTAAACAGTCAGGCGGTCACAACATAGGTGCCACTTGCGGTGCCCGTATCATAAACAGTCAGGCGGTCACAACATAGGTGACACTTGCGGTGCCCGTATAAAACAGTCAGGCGGTCACAACATAGGTGACACTTGCGGTGCCCGTATCATACTGCCAAGAACCATCTTTCACTTGAATTTATCATGTTTCATTGGTTTTTAGTGTAACATCATCATCGTGAATAATTATATTCTTTCATTTCATCATGACATCATCATCATCGTTTCATAGCATCATATCATAATAACCATCATAAAACATTTCACTTCCCACAATCCATATATAAAACATAATATTAATCATGATCATAAAACATACTTTGAAGGGGAATGCGGGTGTTAGCAGTAGACGTTACCTGAATTCCGGCCTAATAACCTTGATAGCCGGGGGAGGCTTGTAATATCCTCTATCTTCCTTAATTTATTCAAGAATAATTTTATTAATGAATGTTTCGTTATTTAGCTTTTAAGTCTAAATATTAGTTAGCGCTTATTAAGGTCATAACGGTCATTATAACGTCGTAAAGGTCTCCTTAAAGGTCATTATTTCTTAATCTTTAATAACTTTTTAATTAAGGTGACTCTTTAACAGCTAATTTAATGAAATAACTCATTTAGCTATATTTTAGAATTATCGAAACATTAAAGTTATATTACTACATATTATATAACTTTCGAAAACATAACATTATTCTAGTTCATAGTTAACAACTATTAGTGTCATTAATTAATTAATTAATTTTAAAGTTATAATAGATCCAATAACATTATTTTAATATTATTTAGTCATTTAAAACTAACAAGTCAAGTAACTAATTATTATAAGTGAACTTAAGTACTCATAACTTAAACTCAATTATATCAACAAGCTTAATGAATTATTTTTAATTAGTTTTTAACAACTCAACTAGTTTAGAAATCATGAATTATAACCCAATAATAGATTTTAGTAAATAAGTTAGGTGGTTTATAAAACTAACAAATCAGTCCACTAAAGCTCAATATATTAAAGCAACAAGATTAACTTAAATGATTAAACTAAGTAAATTCAGATTATAAGCCCAACATTATACTTAACTTAATAATTAAACTAACATGACTTAATAAAGCACTAAATCAGCTTTAGTTTAACTCCTTTAGCCCAACAACAATATAATTCAGATTTAAAACTTAAGCTTATTTCTGAGTCCAAGGTTCTAGGCCCAAATAAATTAATAAAGGTTAAGGGTTAAAAACTTGGGCTTGCATTAGTAAATAAAGAAATCGAAATTAAAAATAAAACATCACTCTGCTACTAGGAGCAGGGAGGACGAAAATTCCGGCAGAGTGGGATGTCGGCTCCGGTGGTGCGGCGAGGCGCGGTCAGCGGAAACGACGGCAGCGGGACGTGGTGCTGGCTCGGCGTGCTGCGCGTGCGACGGTGATGGCGCAGGAGAAGAGGACGAGAGAGGCGAAGAGGAGAGAGAGAGAGAACGTGAGGGTGCTGGCACGGCGGTCTCCGACGAGCTGCGCAGGTGGTCGAACGACGGCGAGGTGAAGAGGCGACTAAGCGCGGTGGCCGACGGTGGTCGCTTGGGGGGGGGGTCGAAACAGAGGAGAGAGATTATGAATTTGGGGTTTTCTCTTTTTTTTTTTTGATTTCTTTTAGTTACAATTTTTCCGGCGATTATTGACTAAATTTCTGATTAGAGAGAAGAGATGATGAAGGTTGTTGTTGGTGTGTTCTTGGTATTGAATTCCATGCTATTTATAGGGAAATTTGGAGTTAAAATCAGTGGTTGGGAGGAAGATGGTGAAGTAAATAATCTGATTTTGTTAACTTGAAGAAGCAATGGTGATGGTTGGTATAGATTTGACTGAAGAAGAAGAAGAGAGTTGTGATTGCTGAGTGCAAATGGACATGGGAGTGAGGAGGAAGACACCATTAATGGGGATTGACCATAGCTTCTTTTTTCTTTTCCTTTTTTTTTTCTCAACCAAAAATCAGAAATTTTTCCACACTAACACCTTCAAACGTGGCTTGTAAATTTGGGTGAAATGTTGACATTTTGTACTTTAAGTGAATTATCAACTACATTAGCCTTCTTGTTTAACTCATGAAATTGTAAATTATAAATTATTCGTCATAATTTAAGTTGTGAAATTTTTATGTTAAATTCTATAATCATTTTATTATACGTTGTTTAATTAGTAACGAATAAAATAAAATATATCTAACTACATTATTATGTTAATTATTCACTTAAATATGTTTAAGATTTTAGGATATTACATCCTTACCCCTTTAGAAAAAGTTTCGTCCTCGAAACTTACATAGTATTGTCAAAAGGATAAAATCATGCATACATAAACTTGAACATTCATACATAAGATTTCAGAAGCACATAATTAAACACATCAAAGTCATCTATTCAAACAAGTGAGGGTATTTTGTTTTCATTTGGTCCTCTACTTCCAAGTGGCTTCGGATGACGTGTGATTAGCCCATAAAATCTTAACCATAGGAATTACTTTGCTTCTAAGTCGCTTTTCCCTACGATCAAGAATTTCAATCGGTTTCTCTTCATAAGTCAAATCTTCCTTAGCTGCAAAGGCTCGTGTCTGATCACATGGCTAGGTCTGGTATATACTTTCGAACATCGACACGTGGAAAACATTATGAACTTTATCCAAGTCTGTCGGCAATGCCAAGCGATAAGCTACTTCGTTGACTCGATCCAAAATCTCATATGGACCAATGTACCTCGGACTTAGCTTACCAGTTTGACCAAATCTCATAATACCCTTAGTAGGCGAAATTTTCAAGAAAACATGATACCTACTTCGAACTCCAATGGTCTCCTTCGACGGTCCGCATAACTTTTTTGCCTGTTTTGTGCAGCCTTCATCCTGGCTTGAATTAATCGTACTTTTTCCGTTGTTTCTTGTATCAAGTCAGGTCCAATCATTCGAGCTTCATCGATGTCACTCCAACACAGGGGTGTTCTACATCTTCTTCCATACAGTGCTTCATATGGTGCCATTTGAATGCTAGCTTGATAGTTGTTGTTGTAAGAAAACTCAACCAATGGCAAGTTTTCTCCCAACTTCCTTGAAAATCCAGAATACATGCTCTCAGCATATCTTCGAGGTCTGAATGGTCCTTTCTGTTTGACCATCTGTTGCTGGATGGAAAGCGGTCTAAAATCCAGTCTCGTACCAAGTGCCTTTTGTAATTCCTTCCAAAACTTTGCTTGGAATCTCGAATCACGATCTGACACAATAGAACTTGGTACTCCATGCAATCTGACAATTGTGCTCATATATAACTCAGCTAGCTTATCCAAACTCCAATTATTTCTAATGGCTAAGAAATGTGCGGATTTTGTCAGTCTATCCACAATGACCCATATAGAGTTCATTCCTCGAATGATGGTAGCAACCCCATGATAAAATCCATGAAATTGAATCCCATTTCCATGCAGGAACATCTAATGGTTGCAACAATCCTGCAGGTCTCTGATGTTCGATCTTTATCCTTTGACAAGTCAGACATCTTGACACAAATTCTGCAACTTCTTGCTTCATATTGCTCCACCAGAAGGTCTGCTTTAAATCCTTGTACAATTGTTTCCTCCAGGGTGAACAGAAAAAGGACTGTTGTGAGCTTCTTCCAGAATTCTCTTTTTCAATGCCTCCTTATCTGGAACACATGTTTACCCTGAAATCTCAACGTGCCATCATCTTGGATCACAAATCCCGGTGATTTTCCCTTCTTCACATCACTCTTTATCTTTTGCAACTCCAAGTCTCCATCTTGCGCCTCTTTTATTTCTTCCAATAAAGTCGGCCTCAACTCCAATGCGTACAACTGTGCTTCTATTTTCGGTTGCATGATCTCCACTTTCATCTTCATCAAATCATCATTGATTTCTTTCGGCAAGGTTAAGGTTGTGTTTAGGTAGGATTTGCGGCTTAGAGCATCAGCTACGACATTAGCTTTGCCTGGGTGATATAGGATCTCGACATCATAATCCTTTAGGAGTTCAAGCCATCTACGTTGCCTCAAGTTCAATTCCTTTTGGGTAAAAATGTATTTAAGGCTTTTGTGGTCGGTGAAGATCTTACACGGAACACCATAGAGATAGTGTCTCCATATTTTGAGAGCAAACACAACTGCGGCTAGTTCAAGGTCATGAGTTGGGTAGTTTTGTTCATGAGGCTTGAGTTGACGGGAAGCATATGCTATAACTTTATCATTCTGCATCAACACACAACCTAATCCATGCTTAGAGGCATCGCTATACACAACAAATCCATCAGTTCCAGAAGGGAGAGTAAGAACAGGAGCAGTAGTGAGACGCTTCTTCAACTCTTGAAAAGCTGCTTCACATTCATCACTCCATACAAACTTAACCGTCTTTTCACCAATCGAGTTATAGGCATGGCTATCTTGGAGAAATCTTGGACAAATCTTCTATAATATCCAGCTAAACCCATAAAACTCCGAACTTCAGGAACATTAGTGGGTCTAGGCCATTCCATGATAGCTCTTATCTTTTGTGGATCAACCGAGACTCCAGTATCTGAAATGATGTGCCCTAGAAAGGCAACTTCTTTCAACCAGAACTCACATTTCTTCAACTTTGCATACAACTTCCTTTCTCTCAACACTTCTAACACCTTCCTCAAATGTTCTTCATGCTCAATCAAGTTTCTTGAAAACACCAAGATATCATCGATGAATACAACCACAAACTTATCGAGGTATGATTTAAATACTCGGTTCATCAGATCCATGAAGACAGCAGGGGCATTGGTTAACCCAAATGGCATTACTGTGAATTCATAATGACCATATCGGGTCCTGAAAGCGGTTTTTGAAATATCTTCTGGCTTTATGCGGAGTTGATGATATCCGGATCTTAAATCAATCTTGGAGAAGATAGTTGCACCTCGAAGTTGGTTGAAAAGATCATCAATACGAGGCAATGGATATTATTCTTGATGGTATCTTGTTCAACTCTCGATAATCAATGCATAACCTCATGCTTCCATCTTTCTTCTTGACAAATAGAACTGGTGCACCCCATGGCGACACACTAGGTCGAATATACCCCTTCTCGATAATTCATCTAGTTGTTTTTAGTTCTTGAACTCAGCAGGTGCCATTCGATAAGTGCCTTGGAGATAGGAGCAGATCCAGAACAGGTCAATGCTGAAATCTATTCTCTTTCTGGTGGCATGCCAGGTATCTCTTCCGAAAATACATCAGGGTACTCACAAACTATGGGAATATCGGATAACAAGGGTTCAGGTTTGGTTAGGTCTACCACACTACATAGGTAACCATAATGACCCTTTGAAAGTAACTTGAAGGCTTTCAAGGATGAGATGATTTCAGGTTTGGGTTGGACTTTTCTTCTTCGATAAGAAACCTTACACCCATCTGGCTTCATGAGGGTTATTTCATGGTTAAGGCAATTTATGTCCGCTTTGTACTTCGACAACCAATTCATTCCCATTACTTCACACCAAATCAACGTGTTAATTCAAATTGAATGAGGTCTACTTGAAATTCACATCCTCCTATGAGAATAGGACAATTTCTATACATGACATCACATAAGATGGATTCACCATTAGGGATGGTGACAGACATGGCAGAAATTCAGAGCATGGTTTTGCATTCAAGCTTCTAGAAAATGCAGTAGATATAAACGAATGGGAAGCTCCAGAATCAAAAAGGACATAAGCAGGTACAGAGTTGACAGGAAAAGTACCAGTAATAAGTGTCATCAGCCTCAGCTTCTTCTTTCTGCATCATGAACACTCGTCCGGCTTGTGGAGGTCCACGTGGAGGGTTTTTGTTGGCATTATTACTTGCATTCCTACCATAACCATAGTTCTGAGAATTGTTCCTTTGCACTGGCCCACGGTTATTAGTGTTTTCGTTCTTCCTTTCCAAAGTTGGGCAATTCTTGATCATATGACCCGTCTTACCACACCGATAGCACTGATCGGTTCCTGCTCGACATTCCCTGGCTACATGGCCCAATTTGTAGCATACGTTGCAGCGAGGTTTTTGACCTTGTTTCCTAGAATCCAGTGTTCTGCTTCTTAAAACATTGCTTATTAAACTTCTTGACCTTTACCTTTTCTTTTTCCATTCTCATAAACATCCTTCCACAGCTTCATTTTCCTCTCAACATTGATAGCCCGATCATATAGCTCTTGATAGGACTTACTTATGTTTGCAGCAAGCCTTTCTTGAAGTCCAGATTCAAACCTCCTTCAAATCGATTCATCCTTTGACGATCCGTAGACACCAGATCAGGAGCAAATCGAGCTAACTCATTGAATTTCACAGCATATTCCAGAACTGACATACCCCTTTGCCTCAGATGGATAAACTCATATTCCATCTGGAGTGCAGAGACTGAGGGTAAAACTGGTTTCTCATAGCCTCCTTTAAACCTTCCCATCCAAATCCAGGTTGATTCTGCATCTCTCTAGCAGTCTTCCACCACAGATCAGCTTGCCCTTTTAAGTAGAATACAGCAAAGTTAACTTTCCACTTGTCTGGACACTGGGTGGCATCAAAGAGTTTCTCCATGCCATTCAACCATTCCTCGAACTCGGTGGGGTCAGGTTTTCCATCATAAGTAGGCGGCTTGTGAGCAGAAAACCTTTTGAACATATTGGAGCATTCTTCCTGCTCCGTCTTGGCCCTTGGTCGGTTTCCTTGCAAGAATTCCATCATCAGCTTCATTATATCCACCTGATTTCCGTTAGCATTTTCAGTCGTTTCTTCGAAAACAGGGTCACTTCGCAAGGTATCTAGCCTTTGCCTCATTTCTTCAAGTGTGACTTCAGGCCCATGGGTTCCACTTCCTCCATTAGTAGGTCCACTTCCACTTGTTGCCATGTTCTAAAACATCACATATTCCATGTGCATAACATGTTAACGAGGCATGATTCATCGTAAAAATATATAAAAATATTCCCTTCCCCGATCCTAACACTCACACTCATTTTCATTTTAAAACACTTATTAACTACACCATTTTGTTTCCATATTATTATTATATAAACCCTATACTCATGGTGATGACTCTCGTTTTACTAGATTACTTTACCATTTATTTACTAATTTAAGTAAAACCTTTGAGATTTTACTTGAGGCATCGAGAACCGTTGCTCTGATACCAACCTGTAACGCCCCGACCTCTAATCATCGTGGTTAAGTTAATTAATCGATTATTAGCAGCGGAACCTAGATAGTCGGCGCGTTACCGCCGTACTTTCCATAAGGAAAATACAAGGCAACATAAAATCATAAACTTAAACATTTATAACATGAAGCATAATATAGATCCAACATTAGTCTTGATTAATAGAAACTTAGTTACTAATCAGAGTTTTGACATAAACTTAAATTAAAACCATGAGAGTCTATATAATCTAGATATTAATAAAATCCTCACTGCTACGCCATCCCGTTGTCACTAAAACATAAAACAAAACGTCGTGAGCCGAGGCTCAGTAACATACTACTCTAACATCATAAATTCATTTCACATCATTTTAGTTAAAAACAGGGAGGAGAGAATAAGTAAAACATTTCACAAACATAACATATAGGTTACATTATCTTCTTTATCATGTTCATCATCATATATCTTTTACTTTGGTAACTTGGCTAGTACATCATAACATAGGGGCGTCTCCCATTACATAACAGTCAGGCGGTCACATCATAGGTGACACTTGCGGTGCCCGTATCATTTAAACAGTCAGGCGGTCACAACATAGGTGACACTTGCGGTGCTCGTATCATACTGCCAAGAACCATCTTTCACTTGAATTTATCATGTTTAATTGGTTTTAAGTGTAACATCATCATCGTGAATAATTATATTCTTTCATTTCATCATGACATCATCATCATCGTTTCATAGCATCATATCATAATAACCATCATAAAACATTTCACTTCCCGCAATCCATATATAAAACATAATATTAATCATGATCATAAAACATACTTTGAAGGGGAATGGGTAGTCCCTTGAATTCCTGCTTAATAACCTTGATAGCCGGGGGAGACTTGTAATATCCTCTATCGTCCTTAATCTATTCAAGAATAATTTTATTAATGAATGTTTCGTTATTTAGCTTTTAAGTCTAAATATTAGTTAGCGCTTATTAAGGTCATAACGGTCATTGTAACGTCGTAAAGGTCTCCTTAAAGGTCATTATTTCTTAATCGTTAATAACATTTTAATTAAGGTGACTCTTTAACAACTAATTTAATGAAATAACTCATTTAGCTATATTTTTAGAATTATAGAAACATTAAAAGTAATATTACTACATATTATATAACCTTTCGAAAAATAACATTATTCTAGTTCATAGTTAACAACTACTTAGTCGTCCATTAATTAATTAATTCAGTTTAAAGTTATAATAGATCCAATAACATTATTTTATTAGTCATTTAAAACTAACAAGTCAAGTAACTAATTATTATAAGTGAACTTAAGTACTCATAACTTAAACTCAATTATAACAGCAAGCTTAATGAATTATTTTTAATTAGTTTTTAACAACTCAACTAGTTTAGAAATCATGAATTATAACCCAATAATAGATTTTAGTAAATTAGTTAGGTGGTTTAGAAAAACTAACTAAATCAGTCCACTAAAGGTCAATATATTAACGCAACAAGATTAACTTAAATGATTTAACTAAGTAAATTCAGATTATAAGCCCCAACATTATACTTAACTTAATAAATTAAACTAACATGACTTATTAAAGCACTAAATCAGCTTTAGTTTAACTCCTTTAGCCCAACAACAATATAATTCAGATTTAAAATTTAAGTTTATTTATGAGTCCAAGGTTCTAGGCCCAAATAAATTAATAAATGTTAAGGGTTAAAAACTTGGGCTTGCATTATAAACTAAAGAAATCAGAAATTAACAAAAGTATAATGACATCACCTCTGCTACTAGGAGCAGGGAGGACGAAAATTCCGGCAGGGTGGAATGTCGACTCCGGTGGTCGGCGGCGAGCAGCGGCGGTCAGCAGGAAACGACGGCAGCGTGACGTGGTGGCTGGGTCTCGGCGGTGCTCCGCGTGCGGCAGTGATGCGCGCAGGAGAAGAGGAGCGAGAGAGTGCGAAGAGGAGAGAGAGAGAACGTGAGGGTGCTGGCGCGGCAGTCTCCGACGAGTTGCGCAGGTGGTCGAACGACGGCGAGGTGAAGAGGCGACTGAGCGCGGTGCCGGTGGCGCGCGCGGTGGCCGACGGTGGTCGCTTGGGGGGATCGAAACAGAGGAGAGAGATTATGAATTTGGGGTTTTCTTTTTTTTTTTTTTGATTTCTTTTAGTTACAATTTTTCCGGCGATTATTGACTGAATTTCTGATTAGAGAGAAGAGATGATGAAGGTTGTTGTTGGTGTGTTCTGGGTATTGAATCCATGACTATTTATAGGGAAATTTGGAGTTAAAAACAGTGGTTGGGAGGAAGATGGTGAAGTAAATAATCTGATTTTGTTAACTTGAAGAAGCAATGGTGATGGGTTGGTTATAGATCTTGACTGAAGAAGAAGAAGAGAGTTGTGATTGCATGAGTGCCAAATGGGCATGGTGGAGTGAGGAGGAAGACACCATTAATGGGGGATTGACCATAGCTTCTTTTTTTTTTTTTCCTTTTTATTTTCTCAACCAAAAATCATAAATTTTTTCACACTAACACCTTCAAACGTGGCTTGGTAACATTTTGGGTGAAATGTTGACATTTTGTACTTTAAGTGAATTATCAACTACATTAGTCTTCTTGTTTAACTCATGAAATTGTAAATTATAAATTATCGTTGTAATTTAAGTTGATAAATTTTTATGTTCAAATTCTATAATCATTTTATTATACGTTGTTTAATTAGTGAAACGAATAAAATAAAATATATTCTAACTACATTATTATGTTAATTATTCACTTAAATATGTTTAATATTTTAGGATATTACACCAACAAACAAAAACCCATAATTCAAAGAAATAAAGAACATATCAAGTGAATCAAGGGTAGATTTTGGGGAAAAAATCTATATATGCATGTATGCGGAATTTCTTTTTCATCACCTATATAATTAGGTAAGTTTTATTCTATATATTTTATTCGTTTTAAGACACATTCTTCATTAGATATATCGTTAAGTGTCTTGCAACTAAGGAAAGTTTGTGAATTAAAAAAGTTCAAATCCTTAAAGAAGCCAAACCAAGTAGTTTATAATAAATTAAAATAAAAAATACCTTAATTTGCAATTAAATAAATCGAATGGAGCTTGAGAGACAACTCGTGCAAGGATCTCAATTAGTATCTTGTTATGAAGACATTTTAGTAAAGTTGGCTTTCTGTTAAAAATTCTTTTCATGATTTGAAATGAGGGTTTGTTTACAATATTATTGAACTCAAAAGAAATAAAAGCCGTGTAAGAAATGTTAAAAAAACCGGCCTAACATTTGCCAATATATAAAAATGTGAAGAAAAAGAACTCCCAAATAAAATGTTTACAAAATTTCAAAACGTATATTATATTTTTAAAAATTCAGTCTATAAGTGTCAAACTGGAATTACTACTATAACTCATTGATTCCTATATTGACGAATTGTGATTTGATGGTTGGATGTTGCCTTAATGGGAATGTGTTGTATCATTTTAAGTTAAGTTAGAATTGTATGATATTCAGTAAATATCTACATGTGATTATACTAATTGCCTTAAATAAACCTATAATCAAGTAAATTACATTGGTCGAAAATTACAGTATTAATATCTTTCAAATATATACCTCCTTAAAATCTCACTTGAATAATTCAAATGGGAGATTTTAGTGTACTCCAAATATCCTGCCCTAAACTTTCTGCATTATGCCCAAAATTAGCGTCTAACTTATATAATTGTCTATTATATAATAGATTTTGAGAAGATTTCCTAAGATTGCTCAAATATTAATGAACAGCTTGCAGAAAATGAAAGAAAGATAAAAGAAAGTACTTTCTTGCCGCGAGTTAAACTTAGGTTGATATGGGAATTATCAAATATGTCACTCCTAATAAGAGTTGTGAAAATAGCTTCCTTGACTTGTTATGCAGGCATGTGAAATCACATACACGTAAGCGAAAATGAAAAACTAAAAGTTCTTGATAAAGGTAATCATTTTGACCTGGCCCATCCTGACTCCTTTTTGGGCAAATTTTTTCGGCCCGGCCCGAATTTTTTTTTGCCTTTAGGCGGGTTTTGGGGCAAGCTAAAAACGACTTTTCAGTCTATTTTTTGGCCCAGCCCGTTTTTGGCCCGCAAAAGCCCGCTAATTTAGGCCTGAAATAGCGGGCTTTGAGCACAAAAATTTGACCCGGCCAGCCGATAGGCAAAAATTGTTTGCCTCGACCCGACCCGACCCATGATCACCTGTAGTTCTTGGTGAATTATTGAAGCTATGCAACCTAAACATCACCTCTCCACGTGTAAAAATATTACTTAAAGCCAAAGCTTTTGCTTAGTCAAACAGTATGAAAACAAACATATTTGTGCCACAGAAGCATCATAATTATTCAAATGAGATTACATTAAGAGAAATTGATACTTCCTCTTTTTTTTTTTTTTTACTTACAACATTTTCCATTTTTGCTTTTCCTTTCTCTCTATCTCTCTCTAATCACATGGAGCCCTCATAGATTTATCAAAAAGATGAATTCTTTTGATTGCATGATGGACTCCCCTGAAAACCATTGGCGCGCGCGTAAACGAGGTGCTCTACCTAACTGAGCTATAGCCCTTATGTTTATGCTCCATATTTTAGCATGTAGATAATTTCTTGTCAAGAGAAATATTCCACGATCCAACATCATAGCTCTTATTTGTTTGAAACGATTTTTTTTCTTCGTCTTTGAGCTATATATCCTCGTTTAACTGTAGTCATTGAATTAAAGGAACTTTGATGAATAACTAATTGATTTTATTTCTTTGAGTTCTTCTTTTTCCCCCGGTCTATTAATAACAAAATGGATTTTTCCAATGTATAAAATAAAAATTCCAATGGCTTTTGCTAGGGTATTTTTTTTTTTTTTTGAATATTCAAAAAACAATTAAGAAGGATCCATTTCTTTATACTTGTTCCTGAAGTAGAAAGCATTTCATCAGTCTCTCCACCTCTCTCCTATCCAAATTTTGCATTAAAGTTGATGAAAAAAAGTGTTGCAAGTAAAAAAAAACGGAGGAAGTATAAAAAAGTGAAATACATAATACTCAAATATAATGTGCAAAAACGCTAATAACTTTGCCATGAATATTTTTTGTGATAATCATAAGCATAACACAATTTTCATTCAATTTTGGAGAAGGAGCATTTTGCGAATTATTACGATTGTGAAAATACTCGTATATAAATTTAATTGGATTCCTCTTGCAAATCTTGCATGACCTAACCATTGACATGTTATCGAGACAACACTCTTGCATTCCATCCATAAAATTTTAAAAAGATTTGAAAGTAAAATAAAAAGAATGAATAAAAATAATTTAGAATGAAGATGAATATGAAAGAAGGCTATCGTTTTTTAGGGAAAATGAGAATGAGAAATTGCATTTTAGTTTATAGAGGAAACTAATGAAAGTAATGAAAAATTGTGTTACAATCACGGCGAAAATAATGATGACAAATAATGTTAAACATTGTTACAAAAAACTCTAATGGAATCCCGTGCAAAAATGTTAAGCAATCATGTGAGATATAGTACACTCTTTCATTCACGCAAGCCATGAATAAAGAATTGATCTTCCCATTTGATGTCGCAACAAATTCACCTTCTACAGAAAATTCGATGTTGTTGCAAACCGGAATAATGTTTGACATATTATTTTTTTCTCAAATGATGTATGAAATGGTGTTTAGTGTTTATGAATTTTGATGTTGTAGTGCAATGCACATATGATTAGGGTATTTATAGTGCAAAATCAAATGTTGTTTTTTACTCGATTTTTTGAATTCTTTTTAAATAAAATATCATTAAATCATGAACTTTCATATTAAAGCTTGATTGAATTAATCTCTAAAATCACGTCATCCAATTTAGGAATGATTTTGATTTAGGTGATCAACTTGCACATGATTGAAGATTGTAATTGCTTATTTCCATGTGGAGTTAATCCCTAAAATTACGTATTCCATTAATGACAAAACATAGGCAATTAACATAAATCAGTATGATTGATTGATACATTATTTTCGGATACTATCAATTTAAATTAAGTGATTGATTGACAATTACCATTAACGGAGGCAATAATTAAGATTGATTGATAATTTAAATTAATTGCCATGTTTAGTTGGTTAGTAAAATTTCCGAACATAACCAATATGGCAATTAAAAATTTCGGCCAAATGTATTTCAATGTGAGATTTTAATTACGTAATTGTAACCATAATTAGTGTCAATCACATTAATATATCAATGGGATATTTGATTTTCGGAAATCTCATATGATATCATAATATTAATTGCCTAACTTAAAAAATCAATCAACATAAATCACGATTTCTTTTGCATTTTTCATATAATTTTCGGCCATAATATTGTGAATTGCCACGTGGACACCCGAATCAAGAGTTTTAGTTTGTGAAGCTCTAGAATTGCTCGGTGATTGTGAGCTTACCACGTAGGATTTAGGATTTTACTTTAGATAATAGTGTAGAATAATAAGATAGAAAGGAAAACGAAAATGAAAAGAGATAACACTACCAACAACTAACAAGGTGGGCAAGCCGGAAAATATTTATTCTAAGTATATATTTAATAGGATAAATATAGTTTTTCTTTATGATGGGATATTGCAAATATAGTTGAAAAGTATTTAGCCACTAGTTTAAATATTACTTAATTAACAAATTAGACAGGTAAAAGAAAATGGAAAACCAAAGATCCTTGGGTTTAATGGTATGCCTTCCTATCTCTCACATGGAAGACCAAAGTTCCAATCTTGATGGAAGCATAATTTCAATGTTGTGGGGGGGTGGGGGGTGGGAAGGGGGGGAGGGTTAGGGCTTATTGGACCTTTGGGTGAGTGATACCTATGAAGGGCTCAAGGGTCAAGGGTTGTTGACCGATTTAATAACCAGGTTAGGTTCGACTTAAGGGGGTTTAACACATTTACCGGTGAACTAAGGTGTAGCTAATTATAAATAGGGTATTTACAGAATTTTTATTATTTGCGATATCTTTTTGTGACTAAAATTTCATATTGGAAATTTCTCCATAAATTTACACTTAATTATTGTTCCATCTATTATTCTCATTGGCTTTTTCGAAAGTCAAAAATCACAAACTATGACCATAAACCATCACT
The DNA here is from genome assembly GCF_026745355.1 of Beta vulgaris subsp. vulgaris. Classification (NCBI taxonomy): domain Eukaryota; kingdom Viridiplantae; phylum Streptophyta; class Magnoliopsida; order Caryophyllales; family Amaranthaceae; genus Beta; species Beta vulgaris. The sequence continues at coordinate 10,742,834 of NC_079205.1, read as the reverse complement.
AGGGATGACAATTGGGCGGGGCATGTGTGGAGGATAGTACCTCCATAAAATCACCCATTACGGGGGAAAATTCCAGACACACATTAGGCACATATTTAAACCCATCCCCGCCGCATCACCTATACCCGCGTCATACCCACTTCGTTCCCGCCCCGCCACCCGCATGAGTATCCGTACCCACTTCTTACCCTCTTCATACCCACATATTTATATTTTTACAAGATAAAATTATTAAAAATATAAGTCTATAAGTAGAATTTTAATAATTAATATATGGGGCGGGCACAGATATGGCGGGCGGGGATGGGGTGAATATTGCATAAAATCCACACAATCTCCACTATCCATTGCGGGTATAATTTTAATTTTCATCTCCACCCCACCCTGCCAAACCTAGACCCATCCCCGCCCCACTTAGACGGGGATGGGGCAGGTCTCCTACTTGACCCATCTCACTGCCATTACTAGTAAATAAGAAAAAAAATACTAAATAATATAAGATGTTAGTTGTTAGATTTTTATCTTATAAAGTCTCCATTTTTTTTTTTTTTTTTTTTTTTTGAATAGTTATAAAGTCTCCATAGTGCTCACGAAAGCACGTAAATTAGGTGCTCCTCTCTTTTTTGCATATTTTGTATTCCGCTCATTTGAGCAAAAATATGTCATAGCGTGAAAAAAAAATATGCTTAGGAGCACATAATTCTAGGTGCTCACGAGAGCATCCGAAAATTTACCTTTTATTATTAATATATAGTTACTTGCTATGTAAATGGTCAAATGTGTATGTAGAGACCATACAAATAAAAATAGCAAATTAATGAACAAGTTTTTGAAGGACACCGGCAAAAACTATGCTCTCTACTCTAGTTTTAGGAGAATATTTTGATCGATCAATTATATAATTGGCATCACACATATTCCTATCTAACAAATTTAACAATGTCCTACTTCTTTAATGGGTCTCGTGGGGTAGGATTTGTGGTAAATAGTGCGCAAAGTTTTAAAAAAGTGATCGTAATATATGTATCAAACAGCATAACCAGGAGGTGAAAACGTCAAAACGTTATAGCACTATAGCAGCAATGAGTTACTGAACAAGTTTTCGTACAATCTCTCAATTCTAACAGTGAGCTTAGCTCAGGATTTCAGAACTTACATTTCTTTAATCATTTATCTCTTGATTAATTCTATGGCTATATATATACATATACAGTAAGTGAATCTCACATTTCCACCCACAACCACTCTATAAATAGAGCTACAATCTCTCTAATAATCATTCAAAAAACTTGTCTATCTAATCTTTCTCTGAATTATCTCTATTTCTCTCTCTATTGTGGTTTCTCTTCTTCTCTCTAATATTCTCAGTATTCTAACAGTGAGCTTAGCTCTGCATCACTTCCCCTGCCTGCACTCCTTCGTGCTGCCACGCCGTCGCCCCTGCCTGCACTCCTTCGTGCTGCCACGCCGTCGCGGTCACCTCCTCTTGTGGGAGTTCCTTTCCTCTTTAGTCCTTCGTAGGCTCACTTAAACTTTATTATTTGAGCTAAATCTCTAAATCAGTAAATTGAGTAGACAAAATAAATAAATTGGTTAAACATGTACTCCATGTTGTCTCAAATATTTCGATATTTCTATTTTTTTGTTTAGCTTATAACTAAAATATATTATAAAACACATTATCCATTGAATATAAATTATGAGGCCTATGACTTGTAATGTTTTAAATTAATGATGTTTAATTAATTATCTTATATTTTATCATTTATTAACAACTCATTTCATGTTTACCTATTATAATTCAAACGTGCATCCATGCAAAGTAAGTAATCACTTTGGATTATTAATTTATATCCTAGCTAGCTAGTGAGAAGTTTCAGTTTAATAATCAACTAACTATGGGCTCTTATACTAAAAAAAGTTTATATAATTAACTTATAATTTTAATTTGATGAAAATGCTGTTTACTTATACTCTTATATCAACTCCTTAATCAATTTACGATTATTGTGCAATATAGGCAATACTTAGTCTTAAGATTTTTCTTATGAAAGAATCATTCGTATACATTTTCCATGTAATTCATATATTTGTAGTTGATAATTTTTTTTATATATATTTAGGAATAAAATTTCAAGAGCTTTACCTGATTCAAATGGCAAGTCCAATTAACATCATCTCCTTATCTCTTGCTACATTTACCATACTACTAGTTTCATTAGTCCAGGGTAAGGTTCTAATTCTAATACTAACTCAACATTTACTTTATGTTTATATTTCCTTGGCTAGAGAAGGTGTTATATTCATTATGTTTATGTAATACTAATTTGGAAGATTTTATTTTTTTTGTAATCTTATGTGTATAGGAGATTTGAAAGTGCTCAACTTCACTCAAAAGTTAGATCACTTTGGATTCGACGAGGAGCTAAGCAACCTCACCTTTCCGCAGTTGTTGCTCGTCGACGACAAACGGTGGGGAGGACCTGGGGCTCCCATCTTTGTATTATTCGGGGGGGAGAATGGTCAGACGTTTCCCCCAGAAAACTATGGGATTTTGAATTTAAGTGCCATTGAGTTTAAAGCCATGCTTGTTAATATACAGGTAATTAGAAATCCTTTAAAGCATGGTCAATAATTTGAGGTATAACTTTTTCCATAGTAACGGGTCTAGAATCTAGACTTGTTTTCTTCGTAACTTTTTTTATAGTGATGGGAAAAGAAAAAAAAAATTGTTGCCAAGTATGCATGCATGCAATACTATATATAACATACAAGCGAATTCATTGGAACAATAAATTTATAATTGCAATGAGTGTGAATAATACTAAGGAAATTGTAATTGAATCCCTTTAATTATATCTTAATCCCATCATTTTATTGGTTATAAGGTAGCTTTGTTAATAGTGAATTAGACCCAATATTTTTTGTAAACGAAAAATTAAAAATTTGGAAAAAAGGAATATAAAGGAGACAACATTTTCATAAAAAGTGCTACTAATGATTATTATGATTTTTCCAAAATAAATCAATGTCCTTTATATTTACCAATTTTCCTTTGCTTCTGTTAGCATCGCTTCTATGGTGATTCAGTACCATTGGGGTCAATCGATATGGCCATGGCGGATGAGCGAGTTAGAAAATTCTTAGCCACAGACCAAACTCTAGAAGATTACTCAGTAATCATCCAAAGCGTCAAGGCTAACTACTCTGCTCACAAATCACCCGTTATTGTTGTGGGTATGGGTTATGCTGGAGGTATGAACTACAATGTAATATCCATTCTGTTTACTTCTAAATATTATTGTTTATTGTTTTTTATTATTGAATTTGATATCCTTTCGAAAAGCAAACTTAATTTTGGAGGTTTTATTTGATGGTTATCTCCTTTTTGTTAATTTTAATCTAGTATTTATAACTTTGTAAAAGTTGTATATTTGTTATTGTTGCTTGAGAGTTGTGGTTCTTGCATAACTTGGCATTTATAAATTTAAGATAGTGTTTAAGTGTTGAATTATAAACTATAAATTTGATTAATTACCGAATTTAGTATTCGTTTATAAAGGATATTGATTTTAATATTGTTTATCAATTCATGGTTTCTTTTTCACACATTTATATATTTAATCAGCATTAGCAACATGGTTTCGGTTGAAGTACCCGGAGATCACTATTGGAGCATTAGCCTCATCCACTCCACTAATGTACTATGGTAATAGTACTCCCGGGGATGGGTATTGTTCCATAGTAAGCAAGGTCTTTCAGGTATTTTCTTAACATACTTCACAATTTCATTAGCGTATTGTACTAGAAAAATGCTGACCATTGCAAATGATATTCCCTCCTTTATATGTTGGATAACTTACTTAAATTAATCTTTACAAGTTGGTCAAAGTTTGTGCCTAAAAAAGAAATGGAACAACAATTTATTTTTATATGAGGGAATGTTCAAATATAATTTTTATTAGTGTATAAGTTAATTCAAATTTTTTTTTGGACTTGAAGTTGCTATATATGTTTACATGCCCAGTTTATATGATTGAATGACATTAGTTTGTGATTGTAATTGACTAGGATTTTGACTCACAATGCTATGAGTCGATACGGAAATCCAAAAAGTTATATGATGATATTGCCTCACAACCTAATGGTTTGGCACATCTCAGCCATATTTTTAACACATGCCGGTAAATCTATAACAATGTCAAGTACATATGATCTTATATACCGTTTTGTTTTATAATTTGAGATTCTAAGCTTTGTATGTTATTTTTCATTAATATATTATTAGGCCTTTACAATCTGCGGATGAGATCACATACTTGTTAGCACAAATATATTCGGGTAGCGTACAATACGATGATGTTAATCAGATGGAGCTTAAAACTATTTGCCATTTTATAAATAATGAGGGTGGTTCGATTCAAGGATATAGAAGCGCATTGTATGAAGAATTGGAGTGTGGAGAAGGTTGTTTTGACGCCACTTTTATAGAAGTTAATTCTCCTTTCGAGCCTCCTTCAAATTTAACAACAGCTTGGGCATGGCAGGTAATTATGATACGTGTAAGACTATACACTATACAGATATAGCTTTTTCACGTTTTATTACTTATTTTTAGACTCATATGGTAAAATATTACATTTTTATATTTCCATATGACTAATTGGCCTTCCAATAAAGGAAATCCTCACTAAATTTTTGCTATGTATTTTAATAGAAATGTACTGAGCTGATTTTCCCTGTCGGATGCGCAAAACCTACCATGCTTCCGGCCAAACCTTTTGATATGACCCAATTTACGACATCATGTCAAAAGAGGTTTGGAATTGTTCCACGACCCCACACACCCATAAGCTTCTTTAAGGCTCGTGTATGTACGCTTCTTAACTTCTTTCATTTGTATCTTATATGAAATTTTTTGACATTTAGATATTTTAAATGTTTAAATTGTAATATGATGTAATCTGAATTTTCTTCAATGTTATAAACCCTTTAGAATGTAGAAGAATCACTCAGTGGATTCGGAGGAAATATCATATTTTCCAATGGACTTCGAGATCCCTATTGTAGTGGAGGGTAAGTAAATCATTTTCCTTAGAATATTTTTTTTCTATCAAAATACTTATTCAACCAATGATTTGATATATAAATCATTTTTCTTATTCATATAGGATATTAAAGGACTTATCAAAAACAATTGTTGCAATTACCGCCGAAAAAGGTACGTGCATAGTGTTTTTTATAAATTATAAATTTTATAATAATATTAAAAGAATAATTTTCATGATTTGTTTTCCATAATATTAAATACAATGGTCATAATACTAAACTACTTTTCCTAATAATTTATAGGAAATTATGCTTGGGACATGTTCACCCTTGATTATGGAAATGATCCTAAATGGTTGAAAGAGAAGAGAGAAGAAGAATTAAAGATATTCAGACATTGGATCAACCATTTTCATCATATCAACGTGGGATATAGGATTTCATGTTGTACTTTTGTTGTATATTTCTTAGAAGTTCTAATTCTTTACTTGTGTACATAAGTTAGTAAATTAGTTGAATTGTATTTTAAGCTGTGTACCTACATAAAATTGCAGTCTTAGATTATATTAATTGTCAAATTAAGTCACTTAACTTTTGATTATAATAGTTTGGCTTCATTACTTCCATTTACGGTAAAGATAAACCTCAATTTGATTTTCAATGAAATTCACACAAAAGTCGAAACAGTCAACAAATTATCACTGTTAATTATTTAAAATATTATTTTTATCTATATACTTTATGCAACTATTTTATATATGCCAAATAAATAACTACAACAACAACTACTACTACTATTATTTTCACCATTAATATTACAAATATTATCTTTTTTATGTTAGTGATGGGTGTTAAAATATATACCACAAGTGAACGATATTTGTTTAGCAAAAACTGGCAAATACGAGTCGATTGACAGGGAGAGGAGTTTTATAGATTTGTGCTCAATTATTTAACTACTTCAAGAGAGAAATTTGATCACTACAATATGATTCAGCAATACTTGGATTGAGGTTCGAATAATTAGAACACAAAAGGATAAAAGTTCATCAAATAATTAAAAACCTAGGGCCATCAATCGGTCCACAATGCTCATACCAATTTAATCACTACAATAAGATTCAACAAGACTTGGATTGAGGTACGAATGATTAGAGTATTTTGTTAATCCTACATTCGGGTCTTAACAACTTTTAGATCAACATATGCTAGTACGATCCTTCAACATAATTAGACCTACCTATTGTAACAAGCCTCTAATGAGTATGATCTTTCGATTCTCACTCCTATTAGCTAAACATAACCCATGATATTGTGAAATTACATGATTTAAATAAGCATAACAAATCAATAGGGATTACTCTAATTCAATCCAAATAACGAAGAACTTTAAACCACGATCGAATAGATATAAATATGACTTCCGTCTCTAAGCTCTAGAAAAATACTACTCACTCATGATAATAATAAACTCAATATAACATCATGCAAGTATAAAAATTCATCAAAGTAACACAAAGTAAATAAGAAGACCGAATGATTGAAAAACAATGAAAACGAAATTAACAATCTTTATAATTTTCAAGGCAAAGAGTTAATACCAAAGTAGAGAGAGAAAACTAAGTTTTAAACCAAAAATCCAAGAATAAAAGATAGTCTAATCGAAAATACTAAAAACCTATTTATAGTTTTTACAAAATCGACTAAAAAAGGCAAAAATCAACTATCCTGAAAAATCGCCCGGTCGGGAGACGGTGTTCTAAATTTAAGACAAAGGAGGAATTTCGACCGGTCGAGTGCGTAAGAAAATTTGGCCTCTTTCTTGCCCGGTTGGCCAGGCTGTTTAGTTTGTATGAAGGAGTTCTCGTCTCGCCCGGTCGGGCAAAACCGCCAGGTGGACTGGGTGAGAGTGATTTCTCGCCTTTTTCCGTGCAATCTTGTCTGAATCACGTGTGCAATCTCTCAGATCCTCTATGGGCCATATGTGACCATTGGACTTCCGTTCTGCAACTCAAATAAAAGCACTAAACGCCTCATCTCACTAGTGGAAAAAACCTCATCTGTCACTTAGTAACAGATGCGATTTTTACAAAACCGCATCAGAAAATCAATTAAAAAAATGGGAAGGAAAGCTGGGAAGAATATCTGATGCGGTCCTCTTACTTGTGGACCACATCAGATTAAAAAACTGATTGGGGGGGTTTTCTTAAAATCTTATGAGGTTCTAAAAAAAACCAGTCTGTATGTGACCCAGTTCGCTCCTTTCCCCTTACAAACCCAGCCCTGTCCGCTTCTTCCCCCTTATAGCCCAGCCCAGTCAACTCCTTAACCCTCTCTTATCTAAAACCCTAAAACCCTCTCTCATAACCGTATCCACTCTCTCCCCTCTCTCATAACCACCCCCCTTCTCTCTCATAAGGGTGCCTCTCACAGCCCAGTCATCAACACTGTCGTTCTTCATCAACTCCCATCAAAAATTCGTCATTTTCATTATCAACAACCAGATCTCGTCTCTCCTCTCATCACTCATAAAAATTTCGCCATCGAAAATTCATCATCGGAAATTCGTCTCTTTCTGTCGCTCGTCGATGTCATCAAGTCCGTCGCGTCCGTCCCTTGTCGCTGTCATCAAGTCTGTCACGCCCGTCGCTCCTCTCATCCCTCTTCGTGTTTTGTTCTTTTCCAGATCTGGGTTTATATTTTTCGTTTTTTTTAATTTTCATTTTCGTTCAACTCTCTTACTTTCGTTTGTAATTAGCTTAGTTTTAAGTTTATAATTTCATTTCTCAATTTTTATTTTCATTGTTATTTTATGTTTTTTTTTCTAGATCCAGGTTTAAGTTTATGTTTATTTCTTAATTTCCGTATTTTTTTAATTTTTTTGGTTATATTTTTGTATAAGTTTTTAGTTTTTATTTGGTTATATTCATCTGAATTTTTTAGTTTGTATAATATTTGTTTAATTCAATTCATTTTTAGTTTGTATAATTTTTGTATAATTGAATTCATTTTTAGTTTGTATAATATTTGTTATTAGATCTGAATTTTCTTGAAGTTTCGTTACTTAGACCTGCTGTATAATTGCTTGGGTTGTCTTCCTACTTTGTTGCTGCAGACCTGCACTTCAAAGCAGGTTTTTTTAAAAAATTCCTTGACCCCAAAATCTGATGCGGTCTTGCAAAACCGCGTCAGGTAGTGAGAATCTGATGCGGTAATGGATCGCATCAGTTAATTTTCTTAATCTGCTGCGGGCCGATATGATGCGGATCAAAATCGCATCAGTAAGCCCGATTTTGATCACATCAGATGGGCTTTTTTCCACTAGTGTTTTCAAAAAAACATCTAACACACGGAACAAGTCCAAACATATCAAATCACACAAAAATCGAGCTCAAAAGACCTCAAATGAACAATCAAAGCTAAGGGAATCGGGCTAAATAATCTATATAAAATAGACACATCAAAATCCCCCAATGTAACATCCCGAATCCTCTCGACCAGCTTACAGAGGATTAAGCACAGCAAAAGAGACTCTTGTCGAGATAACCCGGACTATTACCATCACAGTCACCGAACTATATTAGAGAGTGTGGAACTCAATTCCCAATTCTATTCAAATTAATTTAACTATTACAAGAACGTCCTGATTTTCAGACTTTATCCTCATAAATTTCTATAGAAAATCCGACAGCGTTTCCTTTGAAAATAGGACAACCCTAAAGCGGGAAATAAATTAAACCTGTTTGCAGTTTTAATTTAGAAAATATTTCCAAATCCCAAAATTCATCAACCTCAACGCTTCCGCGGAGCAACACCAAGAGAGAATCACAAACACTAATGACTCTGAAGTACATAAATAGTTATAATTAATTTGAATATAATTAGGAATTGAGTTCCACACTCTCTGATGTAGTTCGGTGAGTGTGATGGTAATAGTTTGGGTTATCTCGATTAGAGTCTTTTCCGCTGTGCTTAATCCTCTGTAAGTTGGTCCGGAGGATTTGGGCTGTTACAAGTGGTATCAGAGCTTGATTAGTTTTCGGATACGCTATGATCTCCATATCATAGTGTAAGGGTTAAAAAAAATAGGTTTAATGGATTGACTAAAAAGTTACGTATATATTAATCAAGCCGTATGAGTGTTTGCGCTTATGCGTGTGCTATATGGATCCATTCATATGAATAGGTGTTACTTGTGCGTATACTTGCTAATGTGTATAACGTTATCTTGGTATGACTTAATTATCTCTGATCTTATTTACTTAAAAGTGTGTACTTCAAAAAAAATACTTGTATGATTTGCTTAAGTAAATAAATTTCAAATGAGATCTCTGCAAATGAGATTATTGGAATCCAATGCTAACAAGTTTGCCCCTTTTGTTTTCTTTTCTCCTTGATTTCGTGAATAAAGTTGAAGTAGAGATACAAAAGATGATGGTGGAATGGAGGCTGGACGCCTAATATCTTGCGATCTTGAGATTTTGGTTTTCTTTAAATAATTGTTTGCAAGTTTCAAGGGCAAAACTTTTGATAAGGGTGGTACTGTGTAATATGCTTATTTTTAAGAGTGTTTATTAAACACTTATTATAGTTCTTAAGTTAATTATGTTATTGATTTAGATAAGATTGTGAGTTAAGTTTAGTTAGTTTGGTTCAATAATTAGAATTCTCATTATGATTTGAGGATTATGGAATTGGGATAAAGGTTAATAAGTTGAAAATTGGGAACTGGTTATGATTATGTTTCTAGATTAGATTGTTGTAAGAATGGTTCTTAATTATGTTATATTGATGTGAAGTGAATGGTGGTGGAGTGTTCGATCTAATGTTGGTGATCCATAGTCGATGACTATTCTTGATGATCTATTATTAAGGAAGTGGATTACATTTTAGGTAACTTTTATGTTCACTAAAATCATTTACTTATGCACATGTGTGTGTGGATTTCTTTATTCTGTTTTTGATAAATAAGTTCATACTATGGCCATATTTATGAATATGTTGATTGTGGAAACATTATTCGATAATACGAATATGTAACTGTTTTGCTGACCTAGTTTATGAACTGAAAATAGAAAGTGGTAAGGTATGAGTGGAGGATGGTTACTCTTTTGACCTAATATGGTCGGCTATGCTCCATAACGAACCTTGGGGGTAGTATTGTTGGGCTACATACGAACCTTGGAGGCATCGTTTGTCCGAATCCTGTACTTGCCACTTATTTATTTAAGAGAATGAGATATGCCAACATTGTGACGGAAAAAAATGATTTGACAAATAAAATATTTAGAACAGGCTTAAGTAAAGGTTACGAGTTTTCCACTCATTTTGGAATTTTTTTTGTTTTGTATTTCTTCTCTGAATTTGCAGGTTTGGTTTTGTGAGCTCGGAGTTGGAACTGGACGGAGCGAGATTAAGATTATGATTGTGGATTAAGTTTGTATTTTAGATAGCTGATTCGAGATTAGTTATTTATATTTCATTGTATAATATTTGGGAATTTAGTCTAGTTATTTGTGTATTTAAGGATATTTTTTCCGCCGAGATTTTATATAATTTAGAGTTAATTTTAGTTTATGGATGTTGAGTGTGTGTCATTAGCAGCTCGGAAGAGCGGGTTGTTACACCCAAGCTAACCTTTTGTTTGTCCCTAAGCAAAACCATGACATGAACATGAATATGATTGCTTCACCCCTTTAGATATGAAAACATAATTCAAAACTTTTCAAAGCTCAAAGTCATTCAAGCAGAAAATATTCAAGTACAGCTGTTCAAATCACTCTAACCACCAATCACCCAAGCAAGTAATTAAATGCGGCTGCCATGACATGCAAATCTCGAAAAGGTGCTCACTACGGTGTCACTCCTCTCAATTTCTTGTGGCAGGCATAAAATATGCCATAACACTCACCAACCCAACCATAATAACCATTCTCAATCTTACTCTCATGTGTTTAGAAAGGTATAATGTCACTCATCCTATTCATGTCGACTCAAGTAGCGAACGCACCTTCTGTTGATGTATTTTTTTTTCTTTCAGATCAATGTGAATGAAAAAACAAGGAATAAATGCACTTTTTCAACTTTTCACACTTTTATACTTTCCTTTGAACTAACAAACACAATCTTTTTCTTTTTCCTCAAACCTTTGAACTTGCAATTAATATTTTTCCAACGAACCACCAATATCAACTTATCATCCTAAGCTAATGCTCCCCCGAACTAGGCTTGAAATAGTAATCAAACACAAGGCTCAAGGCTTGTAATGTGGTTTTGTAACCAGAAAAGTCATTAGGCTTAGTGATAAGTGCCTATTTATACATATTTTTACCCTCTAAGATAATATTTTTTAGTGTCGTCTGTTGAGTTATATGAGTTAAATTTGTACTTTTTAGATATTTCGGTTTAATCACTTGATAATTATTTTTAGTGTTTAAACGATGAATTTGTGTCTATATTAATAATTTAGTGATAACCTATGTGAATAGAGTTCGGAAAGATGCACTAAATTCGAGTATTACTAATTTTGCACGGCTGATATAGTATTTTGGTCATATCTCACTCATACAGAGTCAAAACGAGACGATTCAAGTGGCTACGGAAAGCTGAGATCGAGACCTACAACTTTTAAGAATAAAGCAAGAGCTACTTCAGCTGTTTACTTGGTCGAAATTATGTTGCACACCAACAGTCCATATTAATGCAATTGTATTGAGTTGAATATTAATAGCCCACATGTATCACTTGTACTAACTAGCTTCAAGTTCCTAACATGTACACAGGCACACAGCACCAGCAAATCAAGAAGGACAAAAAGCCCAAGTATTCATGACAAAAGAAGAGAGGAGTCAAAGGAGGAAAAGGGGTTCCTATGACCCTAAGTTTAACACACGCAAACAGGAGAAAAAGGGAGAAGTGGGCTTTTGATTAAAAAGCCACAAAACAGACCCTAAGCCTACGGAGGTCAAAAGAATAAAAGGGGGTTTGGACTTTGGATATAAAAAGCCAAAAAAAGAACAAAGGAGGGAGACAGACTATGGAGCAGCGACGAAACGAGATGAGGATGAACGAAGGTAGGCAGTAGAGCGCACAACAATAGGAAGTCGAGATTTCAGTCTAGAAATTCGTCCCTAATGAGTTTTCTCTACTCTCTTCTATCTATTTTATTTATTTTCATGTCTAATTTAGAGTAGTTTATATTAGTAGGAACATGTAATTGAATCTTGTTATGGGTTTATGAGATTATGATTTATGTTTGTTCAATTAATTAGTTTGATTGGGTATTCACATGAAATTCGTTATTTGAGTTTATAATTTATGAATGTTAATTTTGGATTGATCACCTAAGGTTTTATTCATAGTTATTTGCTTGGATTAACAGTAATATTATTAGGTTGAAGCTTTCTTGTCTGATATTATTGCTGGAATTTTGTGTGATGTTAATTTTAATTTAGCTGCAGCTTTCTGGTTTGATTAAAGTTAACTGATTAGTGTTCTTAAAGCGATCAAGTATGTTAATTAAATATATGCTTTCATTGTTAAATTGATATATTTGATTAGGACTGAACTTGCGTGTGTTCACCGAATTTTGTTAGTATGAATGATAAAGCAACTAATTTTCTAGCGTTCAAGGGATTATTTGTTAACCAATCTATCTATCAGCTAGTTGAATGATTCAATGATTAAACCCTGTCTCAAGAAAAAATTACATGTCTCCTATTAGTTTCATTATTATATTTTAAAACCGAATTTATTTCCTGCAATTTATATTTTTAATTTTAGTTTAATAGTTTTAGTATAGAGTGATATTCGAAACCCCCCATATTTATATAACAATAGTCATTTATATAAGTAAACAATTAGTTTAAGATAATAATGCAATCTCTGTGGGTTCGACCCTTACTTTCCCTATCTATTTGCTAGAGTTAGTGAGTGATTTATAAATTTAATTTTGTTGTGGAAAAAGAATCATGAAAATCAAATTCAAGGCTTAAGAATCATTTCAAAAGAACGCCTTTATCACAACATATCAACAAGATCATGATGCTAGTGAGGAACTAACATACAAGAATAGACTGGATATAGAAATAAATCCATGGGCAAGAATGAATCCTCACAGTCTAACCAGTTCAAGCATGCAGTAAAAGTAAGTGAGTTATCGTCAAAACCCACTCAAGGCCAAGGTAGTTAAATGTCACATTCCAGCATCACAATCTCAAGTTCCCAGCTATCCAAATAAAGAGCTAAATTATACTTTCAAAGAACATCACGGGGCACAGGGAATCAATCAATCCAATACAGTCATATCATATTTTTGGTATTTTTTTCAGCAATTCGTTTTTTTTATTGTTTATTTTAGGAAGGCAATGAAACTAAACTAATTACACTAAAAAGTAGTAAAAAGAGATGGGCTTACTCAAAGAAATCCTTTCGCCAAGCTGAACTCGTAAATGGTCTCATTGCAGCATGAGGGAAAGATAGGACTCACTTGTCATCATCAGACATATCCGTAGTAGAACCGCCATCGATAGTACCTGCATCACCAAAAGCAACATGGCCAGTAGTACCATCCCCAGCATGGTCAGTGGGATCATACACCTATGGTGTGTACCAACAGGAAGGATGGGTGGCATCATGGGCAACAAGCCCCTGGTGAAAGTAGTCATGGTAGATAGGGTACAAGGTATGGCACATGTGGACTCTACGGTGGTCAACCGTGTGTCCAAGGAAGTCAAATGAGTCTGCATGGTGGCCTAACCAAGCTCAAGGCGGCCCATTTGTGAGGTAAGGGACTGATGTCCCTGCTTGAGGCGGGTAAGGACCGCCATCATATGATCCATAGGCTTGGAGGAGGAGGAGGCTTCCCCAACGGGCTGCCTGTGGTACGTCCTTAGAGGTTGTCGAGCAATGGAATCTTGAGCACGCATAGGAAGGAGGTACGACACTGCACCAGATCCCATGCGGGTCTAAGCAAGGTCAAGAAGAAGGATAAACTCCTTCTTAGCAATAAACCACCTAAATTTGTTTACAGACTGAGAGACTATCCATTTAGTATTGGTCATGTAACTAATACCAATCTCAGCGGGCGCAACTACGACATTGCTAAGGTCAGGAGTATAACCAAAATGAGCAGTAATAACGGTAATGAGGCTTACTAAAATAATAGGTTGCCCCTTAACATTACCATCGTCAAACAAGGCAGGCAAATTAGTGACAGTCCGCTTTAATGGGGACACAAATAGGTAGGGAATGCACAAAGAGTAATCAAACTCTAAAAATAAATAACTACCCATCTGAAAAATCTCCTTTTTTGACGGAAGAAGGGACTGGCACTCCCAAAAAGTGTGAATCCCCAAAATCGTTGTAAGTAGTGAAGACTAGGAAAATGGACATGGTCTGCAGACATATGCTGGGTGTTAACTTTATCATCTCCGGTGAATGTTGCACATAATGTATTAATTCGGATATTGGGATAGGGAGGGTTGGTCATTAGTAACAGGAAGGCCAAAAATAGCAGCTAATTGGCCTAATGTTAGTTCTCAATCTTCATTCATAAGGCGAAAACAGAGAACTTAATTATTGTTCACTACTTCTATGCTTTTATGTCCAGATTAACAGGCTAAACATTGCTCCTAATCCCAATTACTCAAATAAAGTCTTAGTTTCAGCATACATACCCAAAGCATGCAAAGAACAAAGCAGGGGGGGATTATATTCCGATATTTTAATTTTTAAAATTTTTGTTTTAACTCTAAAGTTTAAAAAATTACCTCTGGGTAAGTTTGATTCGGTAGAATTTGGTTGCTTGATTCCGCTCTTGTACTTTGCCTCCTCTTGTTTGGCCTTGACATGGAGAAAATGAAAATTTTGGTGAGGGAGTGAATTGAAATTGGATGAAGAAAAGATGGACGAGGATTTGTGAACGTGGTGTGAGAAAGATGAAGAAAAGTGATGGGAAATGAAAAAAAATTGAGTGGGAAGATGGAATTTATGAGTGGAGAAAGGTAGGATTGAGGTTGGTTATGGAGGTTTTTGAGGAGAGAGAGTGAGAGGATGTGAGAGGATACAGAAGGAAAGAGAATGAAAGAAGTGAAGACAGGAAAAAAAGGGTTAGGTATATAAAAACAAGGGAATCGGGTAACCGCCTGGTCGACCCAGCGAAAATTATTTTCTTGCTTTCTTCGCAGCGATGGCACATGCTTTATAGGGTCATGTCCAGCCGGCCGGTCGGGATGTTTTGCCTGGTCGGGTAAATGCAAAAACTGCACATCTTAAGCAATGTTTGCCCGGTTGATCGAGCCATAAAAACCTCAAAATTGCTTGTGCGCCCTGTCGGGTCGCCTCGACCAGTCGACTTGGCGAAATTTTTTCAAGGTTGTGAACTTCTTTTGTCTCCCAATTGTGACCCTGTGTGGCAAACACGCCCGGTGGGGCCAATTCATTGGCCCTGTGGGGTAAGCTTATTTGGTTAATCGGGCGGCTTGTTTTTCAGCTATTTTTCCGTAAATTATCCCATGTTGTGATATTGACCCCCTGGACACACTAAGCTCATCCAAAGATCAGCATACACTCTCTCGCCTCTCAAAAAAAAAAAAGTAATCTAAACTAGCAAAGAAAAAGAAAGGAAAAGACGGGTTGTCTCCCGCAAAACGCTAGTTTAGAAAGGTCCTGCACGATTGTAGTACCTTAGAATTGAAAGTGGGGGAGCATGGAAGTATATAACCTCCACTTGGACTATGAAAGTGCACTCATGGTACAACTTTAGACACTGATCATTCACTTTAAACTTTATCCCCTCTACATTAGCCCCTTCATTCATGTGCCTTCACATTAGTGACATCAAAAGGTCCAGACCACCTTGACTTAAGCATTCTAGGAAAAAGCCTCTGTTTAGAATTGTAAAATAGAACCTTGTCACCAATATGAAATTTGCGCATCTAAATCTTCTTGTGATGAAACCTCTCTTTGTGCTCCCTATAAAACTTGTGGTTCTCATATGCTTCGAGTCAAAGTTCAACTAACTCATTCTATTGAAGAAGTCTTGCCTCACCTGCAGCCTCTAAATCGAGGTTAATTTTTTTAACTGCCCAAGCTGAGAAATACTCCATTTCAACTGGTAAATGGCAAGCCTTGCCATAAAACAACCGATATAGAGTTGTTCCTAGAGGTGTCTTAAAAGCAGTTTGCAGTGCCCGTAAAGTATCATCCAACTTTTGTGTCCAATCTTTCCTTGACCTGTTGACTACCTTCTCGAGGATGCACTTGATCTGACGATTGGAGACTTCAACTTGGCCACTAGTCTGTGGATGATAAGCCAAACCTACCTTATGAGTTATTCCATATTTCTTCAGTAAATCTTTGAAGGTTCTCTGATGAATATGAGGACCCTCCAATCACTGATCAAGATTCTCCAGAGTCTGAATCGAGGAAAAAAAAATCTTCTTGAAGAGCTTCATGACCACCTTAGAATCATTAGTGGGTAATGTCGCAGCTTGTGGGTTACGTTGCAGCTTCAACCCACTTAGTCACATAATCCACAACTACCAATATGTACATGTTCCCACAAGAAGAAGGGAAAGGTCCCATGAAATCAATGCCCCGCACATCAAAGGGCTCAATCTCCAAAATTTCCATTTGTGGTGTCTCCTATCTCTTTGGAATATTTCCCATTCTTTTGCACTCATTCCAGGAAAGGCAAAAGGCACGGAAATCTTTGAAATAGTAGGCCAGTAGAAACCACTCTGGAGAATTCTATAAGATGTGGTATGTGAGCCAATATGCCCACTACAAGGCATACTATGAAAGTGTTGTAGGATCTCAACTATCTCACAATTAGCAATACACCTTTTGAAAAAACCATCTAAGCACCAAGACAATAGTAAGCAAAATCAGCATACCATGGGGATTGAGTAGACACAACAAAAAGATGATCATCAGGAAAAGAATCATCTATGGGACCATCAACACTTAACTCAAATCTCAATCTGGATAGGTGATCTGCAACTACATCCTTAGCACTCTTCTTGTCGCTGATCTCCAATGATTCCTTAATCCTATCAAAAGACTCGACACGAGCATTAGTTAAATCAAAAGTGGCATCCACGAGCAACGGTTGAGTAAGGGGTTTCACAATTTTTGAAAAGTCTTTTATAAATCTGCGATAGAACTCCGCATTACCCTGTAAACTCCTCACTCCCTTGACATTCACAAGAGGAGGAAGTTTCTCAATCACCTCAATTTTTGCTCTATCCACCTGGATGCCACGTTTAGATATGAGGTGTCTAAGTACCTCTCCTTCATTCACCATGAAGTGACACTTTTCGCAATTAAGAACCAAATTAACCTCAGAGCAGTGTTTCATAATTTTAGAGAGATTATGCAAACACACATCAAAGTCAGAACCATAAACACTAAAATCATCCATATATACCACCACGATATTCTCGACGAAATCACAAAAAATGGCCATCATACATCTCTGAAATGTAGTAAGGGCATTGCACAAACGAAATGGCATTTTGTGATATGCAAAAGTGTTATAGGGACATGTGAATGTCATCTTCTCCTAATTTTCTGGGTGAATAGGAAATTGAAAGAAACTTGAATATCCATCCAAATAAAAAAAAAGATATGTTTTGCTAATCTTTCTAACATCTCATCAATAAAAGGGAAAGAGAAGTGATCTTTCTAAGTGGTTGTGTTTGATCTGCGATAGTCAATACACATTCGCCAACCAGTAATAGTTCGAGTGAGAATTAGTCCATCCCTATCATTCTTAACAACACTAGTCCATCCCTTTTTAGGAACAACTTGAACCAGGCTCACCCACTTAGAATATGAGATAGGGTAGATGATGCCTGCATCAAGTAGTTTTATTATTTCCTTCTTCATTACCTCTTGCATATTAGGATTCATACGTCTTTGGGGTTGTATGCAATAGCGGTCATTCTCTTTCAAATTTATTCTATGCATACAAAAATCAGGACAAAGACCCTTTAGATCATTAATACTATATCCAATAGCCTTTTGTGCATGCGAATCACTGTAACAAGTTAGGAAAGTTGGCTATCTGTGAGTTTAGTATTGACAATCACATGTCATTCCTCATTATCATTAAGAAATGCATATTTGAGGTGAGAAGGTAAAACTTTAAGTTCTAACTTCTTTACCCGTGGCTCGGAAGTAGAGCAAATAGTCTCCATTATCTTACAGTTTGCTACCTCATCAGTGTCAAGGTCATCCAGATTAAGACTTGTCTCCAATAAATCATCGGACAGAAATTGTTGAAAACCACCTCCAGAAATCTCATCTAGTACATCAATCCTACAACATGTATGCTCAAATATATGAGACTTATTAGCATTGGTTAGCTTAAAAGTAATAGTATCATCACCAACACTTAAAGTTAGATATTCAGATTTTACATTAATAACAACACATGCATTACATAAGAAAGGTCTACCCAAAATAATGGGAATCTGACTATCTTCTTCCATATCAAGTACTACAAAATCCACAGGAATGTAGAATTTTCCAATCCGGATATGTACATCCTCTAAAGTACCTAAAGGATATTTCAAAGAATGATCTGCCATCTGCAAAGTAATCTGTGTGCACCTTTAAATTCTCAAGTTCAGTTTATTACAAATAGATAAAGGCATAATAGATACACTAGCACCTAGGTCACATAAAGCCTTATCAATAAACAATGCACCTACATGACAATGGATAGAAAAACTACCATGATCTTTTACTTTTGGGGGAATTTTATTTTGCTGAACAACATTGCACTCTTCAATTAGAGCAACTCTATCTATGCCACCAAAATATTTCTTCTTAATAATCATATCTTTCAAAATCTTGGCAAACACAGGTACTTGAGAAATTAAATCAGTGAAAGGAACTGCTACCTCAAGATTTTTGACTATATAGATAAACTTACCAAGTTGTTAAACGACCTTTGATTTTTACATTCTATGGGGGAAAGGTAGTGGTGGTGTAAGAGAATCAGTAACCATGTCCTTGTGGTTCTCTACTTCATCTACTTTCATGTGCTCAATTTTAATTTTTAAGCTATCCTCACTTTCATTTTCATCCACTACATCATTATGAACTGGAGGTGACGAATCCTCAGTAGGCATAGGTGGAGCATCATACTGTGTACCACTTCGAAGATTGACGGCATTAGCAGTTTTTTTGAGAATTGGTTGCCCCAGAAGATGACCGGGTTGCCTATATGTATTAATTCTGGCCACCTGAGCAAGTAGAGTCTCCAAGTATTTGGTAGTGTTCTTCAACTCCTTGATGCTCTCATCATGACTCTATTTCAGAGAAACCATCATCTTCATGAGAACAAACAAAGTGTGTTCTTGTGAGCTGACATTCTAAGAAGGTTGTTGTTGATAGCCTTGGTGTGAAGGCTTATTGAAACCATGAGGGGGATCATGAGAAACCTCTTGGTAGTATTATTGTCTAGCAGGGTTTTGATGTGGTGGTTGGTAGGATGTTTGTGGCATAGGTTGATGATTCTGAATATTCTTGCTTTTGTAGGAAAAATTGGGATGATCCCTCCAACATCGGTTATATGTGTTAAAGTATGGGTTTTGTGGAGTTCTTTGCTGAAAAGCATTTGCATGTTCCATCTAATTTGGGTCAGGTTGATTATAGGAATAATCATGACCAAAGTGGCCTTGAACACCACACACCTCGCAGTAAGAAGAGGTAATATAGGAGCCATGGAAGACATCACATTAATACTCATAGGAGGAGTACTAGATTGTGAAGATTTCAGCACATCCATTTTCATGCTCAATTGGGCTACTTTTGAAGACAATAAGTGTATATGAATCAACATCCAACTTTTTCTTTGTAATAGTCTTGGAAGAACTATGATCATTTGTTGCTAAGTTGGCCAGAAAATTGTACCCTTCATCCACCTCCTTATCTAGGAAAATACCCCTGTTGATGAGTCAAATGTACTCTTGTTATGGAGTTGTAGATCGTTGTAGAATGCTTGGGTGATGAAGCACTTGTCAAGATTCTAGTGGGGGCGTTCTCTGTGCAGGTCCTTGAACCTATTCCATGCTTCCTTCAATGTCTCATCAGGTTCTTGTTGGAAGGTAGCAAGCTTATGTCTGATTTCTGCAATCTTGGTAGGAGGGTAGTATTCTTTCAGGAATGCTTCAGAAATAGCACTCCTTTCAGTTGTTGTGACATCATTCAACCCTTTATGTGCTTTGTCTTTCAAAGAGAACTCAAATACCATGACCTTCAACAGATCGGAAGTGACCCATTGATGCTTAACGGTATGAAAAAGTTGTTGAAACAGTTGTAAATGATTTGCAGGGTCTTCAAATGATACCCTCCAAACTGGTTACGTTGGATCATATTCATAAGGGCAGGTTTCATCTCAAAGTTGGCTGCTTGTATGTCAGGCATAGTAAGCCACGTGGGAACATTGCCAGGGCAAGGTACCCCATAAGACTTTAATGACTTAGGATGCATAATTCATTTTGATGGTTCTTCCGTGGATTTTCCCTGATTAGAAGACTGCTTCTTCTACTTTTGTTTCTTTTTGAGTTGTCGGATGATTTTCTCAAGATCAGGTTCAGTTGGAATGGGGGTACCTGTTCTTTCAGACCTAGGCATAAAAGAAAAAAAGAAAGATATGTGCAGTGTGATTGCCTCAATTCGAACTTAGAGTTCCAATGAGACAGAAGAAATAGTTCAAATAATCAATCAAAAGCTACAGAAACTAGTCGTCTCTCCGGCAACGGTGCCAAAAATTTTATGGGTTTGAAAATATATATCGCAATTGCACGGTGTCTGTTTAGCAGCAACTGGCAAATACAGGTCGATCCATAGGGAAATGAGTTCTATAGATTTGTGCTCAATTATTTAACTACTTCAGCAGAGGAATTTAATTGAATACTTAATATCTAAACTAGAATCAACTAAAACACCATAGGAAGAAAGTTTATCAAATAATTAAAAACCTAAGACAATCGATCAGTCCACCATGCTTATACCAATTTAATCACTATAATATAATTCAACACTACTTGGATTAAGGTTCGAATAATTAGAATATTTTGTTAATTCTACGGTCGGATCTTAACAACTCTTATATCAACATATGCTAGTACGGCTGCTCAACATAATCAGACCTACCTATTGTTACAAGCCTCTAATGATTATGATCTTTCGATTCTAACTCCTAATAGCTAAACATAACCTATGATATTTCGCAATTAAATGAATTAAACAAGCATAACAAATCAATAGGAATTACTCTAATTCAATCCAAATATCAAATAACTTTAAACCAGAATCAAAGAGATATAAACATGCATAGCTTCCCTCACTAAGCCATAGAAAAAGACTACGCACTCATGATAATAATAAACTCAGTAAACATAATGTAAATCTAAGAATTCATCAAAGTAAACAAAGTAAATAAGAATATCAAGTGATTGAAAAACAATGAAAATGAAATCAACGATCTTTATAATCTTCAAAGCAAAGAGTTAAAGCCAAAGTAGAGAGAGAAAACTAAGTGTTTAAACCTATAAATGAAGAATAAAATATAGTCTAATTGAAAATACTAAAAACCTATATATAGTTTTTACAAAATCGGCTAAAAAAGGCAAAATCAACATTCTCGAAAAACCGCCTGGTTGGGAGACGGTGTTCTAAATTTACGACAAAAGAGGAATTTCGCCGGGTCGAGTGATAAGCAAATTTAACCTCTTTCTCGCCCGGTTGGCTGGGCTATTTGGCTTGTATGGTGAAGGATTTCTCGTTTAGCCCGGTCGAGCGAAACTGCTCGCACTAGTAGAATACATGCTATTTGCTGCGGTTAAAAAGTGGCATATTGCTGCGGTTTTGGGGGCACAACAATTAAGGGGGCATCAATAGGTATTAATTATATTGCTGCGGTTTTAAACCGCAGCAATATCTAACAATATTGCTGCGGTTTTTAGGTCAAACCGCAGCAATATATTTATTTTATATCAGATTTACAAAGCATATTGCTGTGGTTTTATATATGTTGTTGTTATAATAAAAAAAATAGGCATATTGCTGCGGTTTTTCATCAAAACCGCAGCAACAGGTCCTAGTACAGCTAAATTTTTTTTTTTTTTTTTTTGTATTTTATAATCAAATTTGAAATAATAAAACTAGACCATCAATCCAATATAATATGACATTTTATACTCAACAAAAGATGAGTAAGATAACTTATAATCCAAAAAGAATAACTAAAAGATGAAAAAACAGATGATGAAATTATATAAACTAACATAAAATTTATGTTACATAGATTATGTAAAATTACATAACAATAACATGAATAAAAGAGGAATTAAAAAAAATACAGAAGTAATAATAAAAGATCTGGCCGTTGCGACGAAAATACAGAAGTAATATTAAAAAAAAATACAGTAAGTAACAATTACATTAATGTATCTTTTAGTAATAAAAATTCAGGAGTAATTAATATTAAAAAAACGAAGTAAAGTAATATTACTTCTACTGTATCTTTTGGTTATTACATAAAATAAAAATACAGAGGTAATAAAAGAGGAATTAAAAAAAATAACGAAAACCGCAACAACGGCCAATGGTCGACGGCGATGGCGCCGGTTAGGTGAAAGAAAAACGAAGAGAAAATCATATCTAAGAAGATGACGGGCTTTGTCGCTAGTCGCGTCGCTGCAATGGTCGACTGCAATGGTCGAACGGCAATGGTCGAACACTCTGGTCGCGTCAAACACGAGAGGCGAAGGTTGAGAGTGGCTTCGTCGCGTCGCTACTCCGCTCGAAAGATGATGGGCATCGTCGCTGCTCCGTTCGAAGGCTGACGGGCTTCGTCACGTCGCTGCTTCGTTCGAATGATGAAGGGCTTCGTCGCCTCGCTGTTCCGTTTAAAGGATGACAGGATGATGAAGGGCTTCGTCGCGTCGCTGTTCCGTTTGAAGGATGACGGGATGATGAAGGGCTTCGTCGCGTCGCTGCTCCGTTCGAAGGACGACGGGAGGCTGAGAGATGAGGGGAGATGAAGAGAGATGAGAGAGATGAGAGAGAGGTGTTGAGAGGGTGAGAAAGAAGTAGGTAGAGAGGCTGAGAGAACGAAGTAGGCGTGTGAGTTTATGAGAGGAAAAGTGAGAGGAAAAACCCTAATGGTTGTGTTTTATATTTTTTTTAAATTATATTGCTGTGGTTTCTAACAAGAACCGCAGCAATATGTTAAAATATTTTTTAAAAAAATTATTTTAATATATTGCTGCGGTTCTTTATATAAACCGCAGCAATATATCTGGTCAAATAATCGATTTTTTTCAAAAAAAATTTATGTTGATACAATATTGCTGCGGTTTTAGGTAAAAACCGCAGCAATATCTTTATTTTATATTTTATGTTTATTTTTACATGATATATTGCTGCGTATGGGTAAAACCGCAGCAATATCATCGCAGCAAATAACAATTATTCTACTAGTGTCGGTCGACCAGGTGAGGCCTTTTTCAGTGCAATCTTGTCCAAATCACTTGTGAAATCTTTCATATCTTCTATGGGCCATATGTGACCATTGGAATTACGTTCCACAACTTAAATAAAGGTACTGAATGACTAATCTGCACAAAAACATCTAACACATGGAACAAGTTCAAATATATCAAATCACACAAAAATCGAGCTCAAAAGAGCTCAAATCGATTATCAAAGCTAAGGAAATTGGGCTAAATAATTTTTATAAATTAAATACATCAGTTAGTAATATTTTTCATGTAATAATGGAGGACTCAAGGGAAGCTTGAAACACTAATGGGAGGGGTGACTTAAAATATAAATTTAAAATATGGGAAATAATATTGAAACGAATGAAAACATGCCGCGTATAATTGTTAGCGATTTAGCAGTAATCATTGAAAGATGGAAAATTATGTACATAGCCCTTAGGACTATGTATAAGGTGATTAAAATGGAAATAAAAATATTGAATCAAACATTTATTACCTCGGTTGATGTGAAAATGTGTCTTGAATTTTTAAATTGTTTCCATTTAAAGAAATGTATTTAATGCTTATATGTAGCCCTAAGGGCTACATATAACATTACCCTTGAAAGATATCTCTATTGTTGGGATTGTTCTAAGTTAATTAAAAGTTTAAACTTTTTAAAGTGGACGAGCGATATAATTGGGATTGTTGTTAGCCATCCTCTTTCGAATGGGGTACATTTGTACAAAGTATGAAAATTTGTGTAACATAATATATTCTTTCAACTTTGGTTAATGATTAATTTCCTAGTTTATAAGAATTAATAATTAATTTTTTATTGTTTTTAGGGGAATTAATTTTCTAGTTTAGGTCATTGCCAATTGATTATTTGCCATTAATAGCAAATTGAGGTTGCAGGCAATGGTTAGTGTTGAGGCACTCGGCAAGTCTAATCGTTATCTGATTCATGAATCTATCCTTCAAATAAAGGGAGTCAGTCGGTAGTAGGTATTCTATGCTCATTGATTTTTTTCTGGTAAATTATTTTATTAATATACTATTGCTTAAGCAACTAAGATATACTACAATGTGATGGACGAATTGCCTAATTATTTACTTAGGGGGTCATTGCGCATCAAAAATGCATCTTGTGGGAGACCCCTTCAATTTGATCTAGGGTATGTTTCGACCTCTATGCATTTTGAGATTCAGTCTTACGGGGATAAATTCTGGGTATCCTCGAAGTAAGGTCAGAAGGCACCAAAGAAAGTGGCTTCTTTGATAGTTCAATCAGTAGAATGCCAGGAAGAAATTACTGCTTAAGGACCTTGAGATTTATCATCTTGTGAATAAACAAAGAGTTCAACAAGATGAAGTGCAACAATTTATCTCTGGAGATCATTTGGGTTCAGCATCTCAACAAATTCTCTCTCATTATATTAGGTCTTTTTCGACAAGATGGGTTACCCAAACCCGCCAAAAATCGCTCAGCTAAGGTTCATTTGGATTGGATCAACATAACTAGTTGTTTTTTATTATTATGTAAGAGCAAGTGAAGTTCATTTTAATGTGTGTGCGCTTTATGTTTTATGTATCAATGTTATAACATTAGGTTGTAATGTTGATTTTAATTAATGCAAATTTTTGTGATGTCAAAAAAAAAAAAAACTTAGGGGGTCAAGGTGTGGAGGAAGAAAAATTTATTAAGTAAAATACTTAAATTATTTAATTTCATTCTCTTTCCAATCATAGCTTGAACCAAATAAGCATTAAAAGGTTAAGACACTAAGATAGTACATGTTTTCCCTAGTGTAAATTATTTAATCTTTCTTATCCATCCCCTAACTCCATTATTTAATTTCATTATCCTTCCAATCATAGCTTGAACCAAATACGTATTAAAAGATTAGAAGGATGTCAACAATGCTGTGTTTGATATTGAAGAGAATAAATCAGCAGGTCCAGATGGGTACTCGAGTGGGTTCTTCTAGAAAGCTTAGGGGGTGCATAGGTAAAGACATTATTGCAACTGTGCTTAACTTTTTCCAGTCAAAGGAAGTTGTTCAGAAAAATTAATACAACTAATTTATGCCTTGTGCTGAAAGTAATCAGCCTAAGAGTGTAACTCAGTATAGAATTATAGCTTGCTGCAATGTCATATACAAAGTTATTTCTAAGATGCTTCGTTCAAGATTTTTTTTTTTTTTTTGACAAGTAGTTACAAGTGTTTAAGCTTCCTTTCTGTCTTTTGTGGCCAAAAGGTGGACTTTAGATACTTCTATCCTCTTAACGTTGGTACAACAAATAAAATCAAAATATGAAGCTATGTCTTTGATTTTGCTTATGGTGTTTTGAACTGCTACGTCTGCTTGATTCTCCATGTTGAGTGCTGTGATCAGATCTCTACAGTCTGATTTTATTGCGATGGCTTTCGTCTTCCCTTGCCAGCTTTTGAGACAATAATGTAGAGCTTGGGCTTTCGTTTCTAGAGCGGAGGAGGCCAGGACCTTGAAAGCTTCAAATTTGTTCGTGTGGCCTTCCTCAGACCATGCTATAGCTGCTACCCAACTTTTTTTTGTCTTTATCCTTTTTCCACGCACCATCAATCTAGACACATGTGATCCTATCTCCTGCTATTTTCCCTTTTCTCCATGAAGTGAAATCTGGGTTTTTCTGAGGTGTTGCTTCTTTTTTTGACTGATTTTGGAATCTAGTCAGCCTTCCCATCAGTTCTGAATGTATATTCATGATGCGTATTGGAGATATATGAGTATTCCTGAAGATAATTTCATTCCTGTGCAACCAAATTGCCCATAAAGTGGTGACAAAAATGTCTGCCCCACTGCCTATGGGCTAAGACATTAGGATCCTGATGGCGATCCCTTTCCCACAGAAGATTGAGGAAGTTTTTTATCCAATCATCTAGTGGTATTGAATGGTTGCTTGCTGGGGATATTCCCAAGGTAGTTTTCCAGATTTTAATGGAGAAATTACAATCTCGAAAGAGATGCTCCATTGATTCGAAGTTAGTGTTACAGAAATGACATTCTGTACCCACCGTGATTTTTCTTTTGGTGAGGTTTTCTGCTGTAGGAATAGCTTTGTTTACAATTTTCCATAGGAAAATTTTCCATTTTGGGAAGATGTTCATTTTCCACATCCTTTTGTAGAACTTCTCAGGGGTTTGAGTGGTTGCGGTGGGGTTCGTTTTTTATTGCCGTCCAGTATCCCAATTTTGCTGAATAAATACCTTTCGAATTTGGGGTCAAGGTGAAGGAGTCTTGAGTGTCTGACTTTGGAAGGCAGAATGAGAGAATGTTTCTTGCTTCTTCCCTTGAAAAGTTTTTCCAGATGAGGTATGTGTTCCAGTTACCATCGACGATTAGTTCTAAGACCGTGGCATTGGTAGAGAGCGATGTCAAGCCAAGTGGAGGGGTTATTTTATCTTCCCTTATCCACCAATATTGATAAATTCTTGTGGAATTCCCATCCCCTATATGATGTTTGATATGCTCTTTTGCTCCCTCAGTAGCTTTGCACATGCATGCATCGAAAGGCATAAGAAGCGGAATAAGGAATTTTTCCTCTAACTCCCAATAAAAGAGGGTCGTTTTTATATTTGGCAAGGTAAAGACGATGAAGGATCAAATTTTTTGCGTTATGAATCCTCCATGCTTGTTTCCCTAGCAGGGAGTTGTTGGCTTGTTCTAAATTCCTCAAGCCTAAGCCCCCATCTATTTTATGCAATTCGAGAACTGATCTTTTTCTCCAGTATATAGGTTTCCTATCCGACGAAGAACTCCACCAGAATCTGAGAAGGGTTGAGTTTATTTTTTTGGTAAAGATTTTGGGATTTTGAAGAGTGAGAGAGCGTTTGAAGAAAGGGTAGAGAGGATGGCATTGATGAGTAGTAGTTTTCCCGCGGGAGAAAGGTGGATGAATTTCCTTGATGATATTTTTTATTGTATTTTCGCTAGGATTCTTGCGAAGTGGGTAGTTTTTGTTGTATTGACATCAAGATCACAGCCCAGGTAGCAACCCAGGGTTGGAGAAGTTTTCATTCCTAATGGTTTCCTCTTGAGAGAGGTGAATCTTCTCGGGGTGTTGGGGCTGAACATAATTGATGATTTGTCATAGTTAATTACTTCTCCCGACTTCTCACAAAAATCGGCCAAAATTTCTTTCAATTTCCAGCAGACCCTAGGGATTCCTTTGAAAAAGAATAGGGCATCGTCTGCGAAGAAAAGATGAGACAGAGAAGGGGCTGTTCTAGCTATCTTTAACCCATGGATTAATTTGTCTTCTTGAGCTTTAATGAGATTAGTTGATAGGACTTCCATGCATAGAATAAAGATGTATGACGAGAGTGGATCACCTTGCCTCAAACCTGCTTTTGGGTTGAAGTAGTTCGTTGGTTCTCCGTTAACTAGGATTGAGTAGGACACTGTTGTAATACATTGCAGGATCCACTTTATCCATTTCCTTGAAAATTCCATCTTTTGGAGGACTGCTTCCACAAAGTCCCATCTAATTCTGTGATAGGCTTTACTGAGGTCTACTTTCATAATTCCTGCGTACAGATTACCTATCTTCTTTTTCGTAACCCATTGAAGAATTTCATGAGCTATAAGACAATTGTTTGCCAACTGTCTTCCCGGAACAAAGGCGTTTTGGAAGTTGCCTACAATATCTCCTAGAATTAATCTCAAGTTGTTGGTAAGGGTTTCGGAGATAATCTTATATGAGGAATTACAGAGACTTATCGGTCTAAAGCCATTTGCATCAGTAGGATTTTTGGTTTTTGGGATGAGGCAGATAAAGGTTTTTTTGCTTTCTTTTAGGAGGTAGTCTGAACTTGTGAACGCATGAAAAGAAGGGCAAACATTATCTTTTATTTTCTCCCAGTTTTCCTGAAAGAAAATTGGCGGCAGCCCACCCGGCCCCGGGAACTTGAGTGGATTGGATGCGAAGGCTGCAGTTTGGATCTCTTTAACATTAAAAAGTTGGTTGAGGATGTCAATGTGTGTTGTTGATAGTTTTGGGATGTTCTGAAGAGTCAAGTCTGTCGAATTGATTGTTGTTCTATCATTAGTGGGGATGTAGAGTTTTTTCAAATGAGTGAGAAACACTTGTTTGATTCCTTCTTGGCTTGTGATCCATTCTTCTTGATCGTTCTTAATCATTCTGATCTCGTTTCTTATGGTTCTTGTTTTGACGCTTTTGAAGAAGAAGGAAGTAGATTGATCACCTACTGAGTCCCATCTGGACTTAGCTCGTTGTTTCCAATAATTACACTTCAATAATGCTTGTTCATGTAACAATGTCGTAGCTTTCATGCTCTCTATACCTTGAGTTAAAGTTGACATGTTTGATTGGATCTCCTCTGAATCCCTTTGAATTGTTTGCCAATCTAGCTGTAGGGAGTTTTTGTGATTCAGGCAAAAACTTTTGGCATCTTTAAGGAAGAATTCCAGGCGCCTTTGCAAGGTGTAAGCTGGGGAGCCTAGGATCGCCAAATCCCAAATTTCTGTTCTAGCTTGTAGGATCTCCTCTTTTTGAGACACCAGCTTTCTAATCTCTATGGTCTGCTTTTTTTTAGGCTGGGGGAATGGCTTGCAAAACAATAGGGCTATGATCAGATAGCAGAATTGGGAAATTTGTAATTCTTGCGTCTGAGAACTCTTGTTTTCAGCTAGAGTTACAGAATCCTCTGTCGAGTCTTTTGAGAATCAGATCTTGTCCTTGTCTATTATTTGTCCAAGTAAAATTCACTCCTTGGTATGGAATTTCTATTAGGTTATTGTCTATTTTCCATTTCACAAAATCCTCCGCTCCCAAGATTCTTTAGTTACCTCCTATCTTTTGCGAGTTACAGTCCACTTAGTTAAAATCGCCTATGAGAATCCAACTTGAGTTAAACTTATCAAATAGGTTATTGAGCTCTCTCCAAACTGATTTCCTATTTAATAGAACAGGCGACCCATACACAAATGTTGCGTAGCATTCATAACCATTAGGTAGAACAAGGTTACAAGAGATTACATTTTTTGTCTCATAAATTACTGAGACCTTTAGTTTATCTGACCAACAAAGGAAAAGACCTCCTCTACTACCTTATGATTCCTTACCAGCATAATTCTGAAAACCTAGCCTATGGAAGAAAGGATTAAAAGAACTAATAGTTCATTTTGTTTCAGACAGGAAAATGAAATCTAAGCTTGGGATAGACAAATTCTTGAATAAGGAGTATAAAGGGGAGGAATTTGAGCTCAACCCTCTACAATTCCAGCTCAAGACGTTCATTTATCTCCTCGAGACTATTCTTGGTTAGTCGCACCCTTAATTATGCACTTGGCTGATGATCCTTTGTCAGAATTTGGGTCTTTACTTGTGTCGCTGTGATGAAGACCAAAGACTAGGGTTTTTTTTCCTCGACACTTTTTTTGGATTTACTTCCTCTTCTTAGCGTGTTGGATATAATGAGACTCTTCAGTTGGAGGGGATAAGTTCAGATTTGGAACTTTTTTCTCTTCTGATTCTTGATTGTTCTTTGCAAGGTGAAGTGCTAAAAACCCAGATGGTTCCCACTTTTTGACTCTCTCTCGTTCTCCTCTTCTCCTTTTGATATTTGCTCTGGGAAAATATTTGTAGTAGGGGTCGTCTAAGATTTTGAATTTGTATGGGGGGTTGATTTGTTGTTGTGATTTAGAGTTTAGATCTTCTTCTAATCCCATTGACTCCTCAGAGTCGTCCTCTTTGAAATTGGATAGTGCTGATTCAAAGGAGGTTTGGGACTTTGGAGAATTAGGAGGACAGGGGCGGGGGAGAATGGGGTAGTTGGCAGAGAAACGAACTGAGTTTTTTCTTTTGTGATTTGAATTCCAGGCCTTGAATTACCAACCGAGTTTGGTTTTGTAAAACATTTTGTGACCACTTGCCCTAGTTCATCCCATGGGGGAAATATGAGATTTTGGGCTTGAAATGCGGTTGTGTGGCTTATGGGCTTGGAGCTGGACTCTTGAACTTGAGCTGAAGAAGTATTTTGGATGCCAACCTCTTTTTGGGCTCCGCTATCAAAAGTGTTGCTGAGATCCATTGGGTTTGGGCTTTCTGAAGAAGGGTAGTTTAGGCCCAAGGAGTTTCTGCATTTCTGGGAGTTTGGGCTGGACACTTTTGACAAATCTGAGGAGCTAAAGATATTGTTGACTTCCAGATAGTCAAGAGATCCGAATGGTATGAACGGGTCTGAAAATGGGTCTTGTGGAAAATAAAACATGTTGGAGCTGACGTTGTCATTGATGAATAGTTGAGAGAGATTGACTTCTTGGTTGATTCCTGGAGATAATGCATCCCAGGTAGATGGAGACGAGATTTTGGAGTTTGTGTGACTTGGACTATTTTGGGAAGAAGACAATGAACCGGATTCCATTTTTTTTGCTGACGTGAAGGTATAGGGGAGGAGAGGTATGGTTGATGTATTGATGGTAGGAAGAGAGGGAGAAAGAGGGCAGGTGAGGTAGCAGTTATGGGTTTAGTCATAACAGCTGTTCAGCATTTCAGTTACTGTTGACATCCATATAATCGATAATTCGTCCCAATCTGTGATGAACTGGTCTAAGGTATAGGGGTTAATTGGCTAGCGCACTATAATTTAGTTAGTTTAGCTTGGAAAAATAAGTTAGAGGGTTAGTCTGGAAATGATGCTATAAATAAGTTTAGCTTGGAAAAATAAGTTTAGGGTTTAGGTGAAAATATATAAGATATCCAATACAATCTTTGCTCCCTACTTCTGGAAATTGTGGTCTCTTGCAGTTCAATTAGTCAAAAAGTATGCCATTGTACAATGAATCATGTATCAGTTTGCTTGTTATGGATCATAGATTGCAGGAGG
This sequence comes from Beta vulgaris subsp. vulgaris, assembly GCF_026745355.1. Taxonomy (NCBI): domain Eukaryota; kingdom Viridiplantae; phylum Streptophyta; class Magnoliopsida; order Caryophyllales; family Amaranthaceae; genus Beta; species Beta vulgaris. The sequence continues at coordinate 10,711,391 of NC_079205.1, read as the reverse complement.
GTTAGCGAAATAGGTGTAGTTGCTATTATGGATGTCCGAATTTAGGGGTGTTTTCGTATAACTTATGGCCTATTAATTATTAGACAAATTTACTACTTTTTTTATATTTATGTTTGTGAAGAATTTTTTTTCCCCTTTCTTTAATCTAGGCTTGGTCATTCCAGGCCACAACCACCAACAGTATTACATGGGTCCATAGCCTGTCCTAGGTGGGCAGTGAGGGCTAGGTAGGCCAAAAATAATTCTGGCAACTTATAAGATGGATCACTTGTAATTGAGATGTTGCTGATTTTTGCATGGATAAGTTTCAAGAAGTTTGATTTCTAATGTTGGCTGTTTGCATATGCATATCACATAGCACAACTCCCTTGTTCACTAGGAAAGTTTTTCAAATTGAAACAAGTATATGTATATCACTAAAAATATTTGTACTAGACGAAATGGTAGGCCTTGAATATATAGATTATTTGGTCCCTTTTGTCCTTTAACAAGATATTCCAATTGGGCCATTGTATCAGGAGGGTTGATAATGCTTTGATCTTGATATTGCTAAATTCCTCCAGGTTCTACATGCTTGCTATACAAAAGTTTCACCCTCGGTAGAGGTGGATAACCCACAACTTGTTGCATGCTCTGAACCAATTGTTGAATATGGAGGAATAAAATATGCAGGAATTTAGCATTATTCCAAGTCTTTGAAAAAGGGGTCGTGCTATTTTATTTAGTTGGAGAAGGCCTCTAGATATTCATTTTCATAGTTTACACTAATTTTTTTTTCTCATTGTTAGTTATACTTACTTTTTTTGTTATGTTAAAAATTTATACATTGTAATTTATAATTTGTTACCTTTTGTTTTAGGGGCTTAGCAGCGAGGCGACTCATGATTGGGCAAAACTAATAGTAGCAATGACATGTGGAGGAGATCCCTACGTGAAGCTTGAGTTTGAATGATATGGACTAACATTGCGGGTTATGACATTTTCTACAGTGTGGAAGAACTACAATACTTATGGTTTTTTTTTAGCTTGTGAAACTTTTGACATATTCTCTAGACTTTTTTATCGTATTGAACCGTTGGCTAAGATTGTACATACTTTCGTTATTGGGTACTTGTGTTTGGACATCTATTTACTTATGAATTATGTTTTATCACGATATTCGGAGTGAGTGGTATATGGTTTACAGGTAAATATAGTGAATGCAAAACAAGAATGGTCGCAAAATGTAACAATTTGGTCTGGCAAAAAACGAAACAAATGCGTTCGCAAAAAGGTGCTATAAAAATCATTTAATAAAAGAACACCGACAAGAATTATGGTCGTAAAATGTGTTGTAAGAAATGCATGAAAAAGAATTGCGAGAAATAATATGGTCGCCAGTGGTGTAATGAAATAGTTCCAAGAGTACAATTGCGACCGGAAATTAGTCGTAGTTAGGTCAACAATGACTTTCAAAAAAGAGATTTACGACGAGAAAATCTGGCCGTAAAAAGAATCATTTGAATTTTCAAAAACTCAATTGCGACGGGTAATCTCGTCGTAGATACAAACTTTTTGCGACGAGTTTTTTCACCTCGTCGTAAAATATCAATGACGACGGCTCAATAAAACTGGTCGTAATGTTTTTTGCGACGGAGCCTATTTGAATTTCTTCTCTCAATTTTTTTTTGCTTTGGTTGTAGGTCACTTGTAGTTAAAGCTCCATTGTCATAGTCAAAGCTATTTGAATGACTCTCCTACATATATGTAAAACACAACAGGTTGATTCAATTAAAGAATTGTTCTAAAGTTATCTTTGACCTTAGAAGTTAGAATTGTGCTAAGATGTTAATAGAAATTAAATCAATTTAAATTATATCCTCAAAAAATGAAGAGCTAGCCTAGCTTGAGGAATAGCTGAATTAAAGAACATACACGATACACCACAGTAAAATAGAACAAGCCTTGCGCTTCTTGTTTCATCTTTCATGAGATCCAAATCATCATGCTGAACAATTATTAATAAATTTAATTTTTTGCTTGTTTGTACCTGGAAATAGATGACATGTTAATTTGTCTTTGTATATTGGTTTTGTTTTGTGCTAAACCAAATAGCTTCATGTTCTAAAGGCAAAAGTGATTGGTTGTTAGAATGTTGTTTTAAGTTCTTAGCTGGTAAGACTAATTAATAAACAGTGATGATGGTTTCGTAACTAATACTATGATATTTAGTAAAAGTAACTGTAATTTGTTTCCAATGAATTACAAAAAATACTCGTGTCTGGTTTTTATATATTAGGTCGTAAATTCCAATTTTGAAGGAAATACAATGTACTCCCTGTTTACTCACTAAAAAGCTGCAAGTTTAACTAAGCTATATCATCTATCCCGGCTTTAAGTACGAGGTTTTGATACCAAATTCATATATTCATGCCTAATATTAACGACTTCATTGTTGTGTTTCATGGATAACAATTTTAGGTACTTGTACTATGTTACCTTGATTATTCATGAGAGTAGCTTTTTATTAGATCACAGGTGTATGGTTAAGATTTTTATTGTTTACTTGAACAGTTGAACTTTGTTTCTAATTTTCTATTTACTTACAAAATTATTGTCAATTTTCCTTTTCAATTTGAAGGGAATTCATGGAGACGTTGGAACAATTGATGATGTAGATGTTGCTATACATGTTTGCCTTTGCCTTTTGTGTATTTTTAATTATTAGGGTGACCTTTTTTCATAATTAGTCCTATGTAATGGTATTGGAAACTTTTATTACCTATATGTAAATGGAATATTAGTTTCTTATATATTATTGAAAAATTTGTTCGAAACTACTTTACATAAATTCTTCCTACAGAAAATTGGCTAGCCCTTTACCACCATCTTTGATCAATTGATTGCAACAAACTTTAATATCCAAATCACACCAGTTACATCAATTTCCAGAAATAATGTCCTATAGTGGGACCTTATATCCATTTTGAGTAGGGGTGTTTAGGAAAATCCGACCCGAACTACCTGCTGACCCGACCAAAAAAAGTCGGGACAAATTAGTTTTTTTTGGGTTTTGTCGGGTCGGGTTCCTGAAAAATCAAGTACAACCGGGTCAGGTAATGGGCTGCAAGTAATTTTGAGATTTCTATAAGCCAACGCCATAAGGTACAAACAAAACAAATCAACAATACAACAGTTCCTCCTTGAGTAGATTAGGTAATTAGGTAATATGGTTGCTCATTTTCTTACTGATCTCCCTCCTTGGGACGTTGGGACAAGAGTTTGGAGCTCCTACTTTCCTTCTTTGATTATAGACTTGGTGAATTTGGATTTGCAGTTGAATGAGTAGTTGTTGGCTCCTCTGGGAGACCTTCTTTTCAAAAAAAAAAAGACAATATATACGACAATCAACACAACCCATTACTCCATTAGACATTAGGAATCCTACCTAGACCCTAACGTCTCTCTGCCACCAGCACCACCAACTTCGCACTCTCTTTCTCTCTTTGCCATTCACATTCAGCGTCCACTAGCGACCACCACTGCACCATCGTCCACCGGTGACCACTATTGCACTTTCGAGTGCACCACCTCCGCACCACTGCCACCGACGATCTTTGTTGTAAGTTAACTCTTAGGGCTTGCAAATTGTAAAATTAGTTGTAATTTTTTTTTTCAGTTTAAATCTTGAATTTTTTGAAATGGGGATCAATATTTTGTGGGTTGTGATGTTTTAAGTTTGTAAGCACTAGCTACTTGACAATTTGGCACTTGGTTTGCAGGCTCTAACCAGATACTTTGATTTATTATAAATTGGCAATTTGGCACTTGGTTGGCAGTAGCTAACTAGCTACTTTGATTTATTTCCTACTTGGTTGGCGAAACTAGAACTCTAGAAGTCGAAGACAGTGACTTATAATAAGGCAAAAACAAGTTGGGTACCCTATGATCCAACCTGAGAAAACTCGGTACTCGCTTTGTCCGGGTCGGGTCATGGGCCGATTTTTCAAATACCCGAATATCCAGGTACCTGAAAAGTCGGGGTACCCGGTTCTGGACACCCCTAATCTTGAGGGAGTAGAACACGACTCCATTTCAAAAACATTTCAAATAAATGTAGAATACCTATAAGTCAGCAACAAGTCACAATTTAGATAACTATTTGAAATTGCTAGGTTTAAATTCAAATTACACTGCAAACAACCACTAGCATGCCTTTGTCTGCCCCATAATATGGGAGTATAAATAAATTGTGTATGTATGTCTAACTTTTGCGTTTTGCCCAATGCACCTCAAACAACGAGTGGAACCAACACCTATTTTAGGCCAACTACAAAACGATCATCTTGCTAAATATATCCAACATACTTCAGATATCGCAATTACACTATTTTGGAGTGTCAAGTACCGTTAGTCCAGAGGTTAAAGGCTTCCCTCTATAATTATGCTATTAGTCTATTGGTATTTTGTTTCCAAATTAAATGAACAAGTAAATTAATCGTATTTGCACACCAACCTTCCTTGGTTTGCCTAATGAAACTCAAACAAGTGTACTTACTACCTATTTGAAATAACTGCAAAATGAACATCTTACAAATTAAGGCCAGCATACTTCGAATAGCACAATTATACTATTTTGGGGTGCCGCGTGCGTAGGCGCGCGGTGCAACAACTAGTTTATAAAAACATACTATATTACTCCATGATAGTGGATTATATATACCCTTTTGCTATTTACCGCCCGTATTTACTAAAGATTATACGTATTATTTCCTTGAAATAACCCTCATACCCCTCCCCTTTCACTTCTCTTCCTCTCTCATCCAACTTCACCTCCACCTCTCTCCATCCCACAGACCTCCACCACCAGTGTACCACCACCGAAGGCCAACCTCCACCGCCGGACTCACACTCGCGCACCACCACCACTGGAGCACCACCTCACCGTCGCGTACAACCACCAACGGAATGTGGTTAGTCTTTTAAAAAAAAATTTGCCTCCAAGGCAAGGTACCAGAATTTTTTTTCGTTTCCTCCGTGGAGGAAACAAAATTTTGTTTTGTTTTCTCGATGGAGGAAACGAAAATAATTTGGTGGTCTCACGGTGTTGTTGATTTTGCCTCTGTCGCGGTGGTTGATGCGGTGGTGGTGGTCGCCGCTGTGGTGGCGGTGGTCACCGCTATGGTGGGTGGGGTGATGTGAGAGAAAGTGAGAATGAGAGTAAGAGGAGGAGAGAGAGTGAGGGTGAGTGAGTATACATAGGGGTAGTTTAGGGAAATCTTGAAAAAAATACCGGTAGTAAATAGTAGGGGTGAGCAGAAATTCCGGGTACCCAGACCTATGCACGGACCCGGTATGGACCCGCTAGGTCCTGATCCAGACCCACTGGGTCCCAAAAAAGGGACCCAGTTGCATCTGGTTCCAATTCTGGGTAGAATTTTGTCGGACGCGGTACCTAATGGGTACCCAGTTTGACCGGTTCCGGGTCTGGGTACCCTTGGGAGCGGGTCTGGGTCCGGGTATGCGGTACTTAGAATTGAGTTTTTATGATATCTTAACAGTGAGGTGCTGAATTGGGAGAATGGAGATGAATGATATTTGATACCATAAGAATATGCTTGTAATAGGACAATAGTTGTTAAGTAAAAAGTTAGTACTTAATAGGACTTTGGGCCCATTTAATTTTTTTTAAATGTTTCATAGCTCAATTGGTCCATCTTAATATAGTGTTAAACTTACAACTGGGTACCTAGTTCTGGGCCTGGTACCCAGCGGTTTCGGGTCTGGGTCCAAAACTTTAGGACCCGATTGGACGAATTCCAATTCTAATTCCAAATTTTCGATACCCACTGGGTCCGAGTTTAGGATTGGGCGAACGTTCGCGGTGGACGTTCGCCCCATCGCCGGAACGTCTGGCCTGGACGTTCCGGCCATGGGTGGAACGTCCACCGCGGACGATCGCCCCATGGCCGGAACGTCCAGGCCAGACGTTCCGGCCATGGGGCGAACGTCCACCGCGGACGTTCGCCCAATCCTAAAAAAAAATTCGCGACAATTGTACGATGGTGGTGGTGGGGGGTAGTAATGGTGGTGGTTGGGGGTAGTAGGTGACGGTGGTGGAGGGTCACAAGTGGCAGTGAAGAGATAGGGGGTGGTGGGGCGTGGTTGGTGGTGTGGAAAAGAGGAAAGGGTGAAATAGTCCGAAAAAATGAATTTGGGGCGATTTTAAGTAATTTTGGGGCGATAATTAACAAGCCCCTTTCTGATCATAGTGCAAAATCTTAGCGTTAAAAGCGAAATGAAAGATCAACTTTGATTTGAGTTATGTTTCTAGGCGCACTTCTTCTTTTTTCATGGAAGAAGAGTATTATTAATAATAAGCCATACCACATAGGTTATGTTTAGTTCACTTAAAAAATTTTAATCTGAACTTATTTGATTTGATTTGAACTTATTTTTTCTGATATGATCTGATCTGAACTGATCTGATCTGAACTGACCTGATCTGATCTGATCTGAACTGACCTGATCTGATCTGAACTGACCTGATCTGAACTGATCTGATCTGATTTGAACTTATCTGATCTGATCTGAATTTATTTTTTCTGATCTGATCTGATCTGATTTACAAGATTTTATCTTTTATAAAATATATTATTACTATTATATTATTACTTTGTAATTTATTATTATGCAATACATTATAAGATCTTATTTACAATATTACTATTATTATCATTTTATTTCTATTACAACTTTTACATAACTTTTATTATTAATAATAATTATTATTATTATCATTATTATAATAACAAAATAATAATTATAATCATAATAATAATAATAATAATTATTACTAAAAAATAACTATATAACCCAAGTCATTAATATATAAGAGCACTTATACAATGTTTCACACTTTCCCTTAAAAAAAGTTTTACACTTGAGAAGTCGGCAGACTCAACTCTTTTTTTTCATATAAAATAAAATAAGATATACAACAACTATGACTTGCGCAAGAAAGAAATAAATAGCGTGCAACTTCAAATAGCTAGAGAGATTTGGAATTCGGTAGAAAGAGGTATACCGAATCTAAATTTATAATTTGTATCTCCACTTAGCTTATTTTGAAATGTAATCCGAACTTAGTAGTTTCGTTGTCATGGTTTGAGTATCATATTTTATATAATTCTTATTTTTGCGTCAATCTTATGTTCTTAACACGTGCCTTTTAATTTTCTATTATTTAATAACAACAAAATAACATAAAATAATGATAGCAATGACATTTATAATGATAACAACAAGATTAATAATAATTACCAATATTAATAATTAATAGTACAACAGCAACAATAATAATCCTTTTGAACAAATGTGCTAGTAAATTATAATACTTCCTTTGTATTTTTTATCTTTCTCACTTAGAATCTTGACATCATTCACAATTAGAGAGAATCTTTTAGATTTTTCTCAATATATAAGAAAAAATATAGTCACGTGGGGTCTTATTTGACTCGTCTCAATGAGTACTTTATTAATATTCTATTATTATAATTTTTACTAATATATATATAACGAAAGATATTTAATAGTAATAATGAGTTTTTAAATATAAGCATGATCTGATATGAACTTATTTTTTCTGATCTGATCTGATCTGATTATATCTGAAATAAGCAAAAATAAGGTGAACTGAACATAGCCCTATACAATAATAATCAAAATCTGAAAAATACATATCGATCTAGCAAATCACGACAATTTATGCAATAAAACCAATTAATTTAAGAATACTCGAATACAACTCCAACCTCAAAGTTTTCAAGCTCGAAGGGAGCAGGGTATTCTGATACCTCTACATCACTCTAAGTGGAGGCCTTCACTTCTAAAACACCAAGAACATTAAATCCTTGGAAAAAGAATTAAAGAGGGAGAGGGAGAAAGGAGGGACGCGGCAAGGTCAGTTGTTGAGAGCATCCTTATCAATGATCAAGAAATAAGATCAAGTATGTAAATCTTAAAAAAATTCTCCTTAACAATGAATTAAAATAAGATCATGGGTTGCTTGGGATGAAAATTTTGTATGGTGTGAGTGAAATGATGAATAAGATTGTGGAATGAGTGATGCCAAATATCACATGATAATTGGATTTTAGAATATAATAATATTGCTGTAAAATTTCCAACGATTTTATTTTAAAAAATACAAAGTGAAAAAAAATCACCAATAGCTCTATTTTTCGAGCTTTATAAATAAAGACCCATTTTGCTATATTTTGGATTAAAAAATTTCCAGCTATTTACTGATTTTCTCTAATCTTGCTTATTTTATATGAAATATCTTTTATTTTTACACTTCAAAAAAAATAAAAAGTAAAGGGTAAGAGATAGCGGAGTAGGGTCAAAAAGTAAGAAAGAAAGAGGAAAAAATAGTTGGGATAAATTTTTTTTGTTTATGGTTAAGAGGATATGTGGGGAAAAATTAAAAATGTTATTTTATAGAGAGAAACATTTATGTTTGAATCACAATAATGATGCTCTAAGTTAGCAGAAGTTAACTTTTGAAAATTGAACAGACTGACCGGGCAAAAATGACCAACTTGCAAGGTCTATTCACAAGCATTTATTGAGTAACACCTAGTTATACTAGTTATAATAGGGTTTTACTATTCGATGCGCTAAAATCTCCAACTAACGCCCTAAATATATATAATTATATAGTATTTTATACTTTCCCTTTCTTCTCCTTCTACCTTCCTTCCACTCACTCCTCCATTCCCTTCTTCCAACACCACCAGACCCACAGATGTCGCCGCCATCGCCTCCCCCGCAGTCGTCGCTGCCATCGCCTCCCCCGCAGTCGTAGCTGCCATCGCCTCCCCCACCAGTCCAATAATATAACATGAATTTTCGTGAAATTGTGGAAATTGTTTAGGTGTAATGTTTTGATTTGTATTGATTATTTTGAGTAAATGGGATTGGTGAAGATTTGGTTTTTTGAATTTGGTGTTGCAGTAGATAAATTACTTATGTTCTGGAATATATAGTGTAGTAGTGTTTGTGAATTAGGGGTTTCAGGGAGAAAGTGTTAGTAATGTTCTTGCAAAATATGCTCCATTAAAAATCCTAAATCTGCAAAAATTATTGAACCACAAATTGAAGAGCAATTGCGATATTGGAAATATCTCTCTTCAAATTACAAATTGAAAAGCAGTGTATCATCTTCATGGATAGAAGAACAACATTTCATTATGCTTTCCTAAATATTCAAGATCTAAATTCATTTGAATTTTTTTTTTTTAAAAAAAGGGAGGCGTCCATGCCAGGCGCTCCACCACAGGGTGGGGCACCTCCACCGGTGGTGGGGCGTCCATTATAGACGCTGTTTTTTTGAATTTTTTTTATAAAATATGAAGAGGCGTCCATGGTAGGCGCCTCACCCTTGTAGTGGAGCGCCTGCCATGGACGCCTCCGCCAGTGGTGGGGAGTCCATGGTGGACGCCTCCCTTTTAAAAAAAAAAAATTCACTGTAAATGAAGAGGAGAGAAGTGTGCGACGCCAGTAGTGATGCGACAGTGAGATGCCAGTAGTGGTGTAGGCGGTGGTGGTGCAGGCGGTGGTGGTGCGGCAGTGGTGTGTCGGCACTGGTTTATTGTGGGTATGTGGAAGAAGATGGAAGGGAGAGTGAAAGAAGAAAGTGAGAAACGAAGAAAATCTGAAAATGAAAAAATACGGTATATTATACGTATTGAGGACGGTAATAGGAAATTCTAGGACGTCGTTTAGCAAACCAGTTGTAATATGAGGATGACCAAAGATTAAATAAATTGAACTTGAAAATGGAAATGGTGGCAGACATGTAACGTGCACCCTTATATCAAAACCGAACTTCTTATCATCACCCCACAATTACTTAAAATCGCCCAAAAAAATTTGAAATTACATTTATAACCTTTTCTTTTTTTTCTTTTAGTTACCACCATTGCCTTCCTGCCAAGCTGCCACCACCACTCATGTGTACCTGCAATAGGGGGCTTTTCTCTTCAGTGCACAAGAGACACGAAATGCAACAAATGACATGATCAAGGATATCTTCAAGATTGTTGATGACCTTTTATTCTGACTTTCAATCAAAAGGTAAAGCAAACTATAAGATACAAACCTATTGGATAATATTATATGTAAAGAGTAGAATGGTATTTTACTAGTCATAGGTTTGTATTGTAAACATTATATATATTAGATGCCAGGTTAACCTACTCAGGTTAACACAATTATTCTCCACACTTGTACATGGTATCACAGCCTAGGTTTTTCTAAAGGAAGAATTTTTTTTTTCCCTAGAAATTATTTTTTTCTTCTTTCCTGGCATGGATTTCACGTCCAACTCTTCTGTTGCTGCCTTCACGCAGCCACTGCCGGCAACTCCTTCTGCCGCCCCGACAATCTCGTCGACACCTGTCTTCAGTGCACGGGCCACCGCCACTGCCGCAGGCCTCCAACCATACGCTGGATCTTTCTTCTCGCAGCCTCTCTTCGTTGGTGCTTCATTGTCGACTTCCTTCGGCTTCTCAACGACGCCATTCACCGCCTCCTCGCCATCCCCGACGACTCGCACGCCTCCCCGTTTTCCACCTGGGTTCTGCACCATCACCACGACCCCACCGGCTGCCTTTGCCCAGCCGAGTCTCACGGCTCCCTCTTCTCTTTTTGCTTTGCCGCAATTATCTGCCCCAAACCTCAATAATCTGGTAACTATTACTCTTTCTTCTCCTAATTATTATTTATTGTAGAAAACCCATATTACTTGTTTGCTTTTGTCCTATCAATTGCTTGGTATGGTTGATGGCACTATTTCTATTCCTCCTGCTACTATTATTGATGAAAGTGGTATTACGATTCCTAATCCTCACTTTTATGCATATTTACGTGTGGATCAACAAATTAAATCATGGATTTTTGCCACATTGTCAAGAGATGTTTTTGTGGATGTGCATGATTTATCTACTTCTGTGGAAATTCAGACTCGTTTACAAACTAGATTTATGCATGCTAGTATGGCTAGATCAATGGAATTAAAGGGACGTCTAACTCGTATTAAAAAGACTGCTTCCCCGGTTATGGATGGTTATTTACGTGATATTAAGGTGATTGCTGATTCCCTTGCTGCCATTCAGTGTCCTGTGTTGAACCAGGATTTAGTACAGTATACTCTTTTTTTTTCTGGATCGTGATTCTGAGTATGATCACATTGTCAGTACTTTGCTGCATTATCCATTCCCTATTAGTTTTGATGATTTGCGCCCTAAGTTGCTCCTTCATGAACAACGGTTGTTAAACTCTAAGGATGGATCTGAATCCTCCTCTCATCACGCATTAATTGTTGGTCAATCTACTGGTTCTGGATCAAGTTCTTTCTCCAAGGCTAATTCTGGAGGGAGAAATCGGGGCAGAAATAACAAAAACAGAGGGGGTAACAATAATCGTGGGGGTAACAATAATCAGAATGGTCGTGGCAATAAAGGTTGGATATGGGGGAAATAATAATCATCATGGCTCTGGAAACAACAACAACAATGCTAATCGGGGACGCTCTAATGGTATGAGTAAATATTCTAACTTGTCATCCTACAGTATGCCTTGCCTAGATTATATTACTAATGATTTGTCGTCTGCAGGGAGTAATACATCAAGTAGCAATGTAAATACTACCCCTACTTCTGATACTTGTGGTTTATGTTGGTTTCCAGGTCATCAAGCTGCCTATTGTCCTCAACGTTTCAATTCCAGCTTTGTTCCCTCTTCCTCTGAAAGTGTCACTCGAGCCTTAGCTGCATTGCCTGTTGGTGGTGAAGCTAATGATTCAGTCTAGTACCCGAATTCGGGAGCTGCATCTCACATGACCCCTCAGGATGGTAAGTTTTCTACTAAAACTCCTTATATTGGGTCTAGTTCTGCTGTAGTTGGTAATGGTACCTTACTCCGCCCTATTAAAAGTACTAGAAATTTAACCTTAAAAACTGCAAGTCGTCCCCTCCGGTTGTCATCTGTCTGTCATGTTCCTAACTTAAAACAGAATTTATTATCAGTTAACAAGTTGTGCCATGAAAATGATTGTGTTGTGAGTTTTGATAAAGATTCTGTTTATGTTAAGGACCAGATAACGGGAGAGCTTCTGCTTCAGGGAACCAGTAAGCAAGGTGTCTACCCTCTTCAACCCAGCATTGTCCCTCCTGAGCCTTCAGTTCCTGCTTTCCTAGCCACTAAGGAGTCGGGTGACGTTTGGCATGCTCGTCTAAGGCATACATCGTCTAGCATTTTAGGAAATTTATGTTCAAATAAATATATCACATGTACCTCTAAGTTTCATGATGATTGTGTTGGATGTAAGCTAGGAAAAATTCTTCGTTTACCTTTTGATTCCGTTGAACATATTTCTACATATGCATTATATAAAATTCACAGTGATCTTTGGCAATCTCCTGTTTTGTCCAATCAATTATTTCGCTATTATGTTGTGTTTGTTGATGATTTTTCGCGCTATTCCTGGATTTATCCATTACGTCGAAAATCGGAAGCTTATTCTAAATTCCTTTTATTTCAAAAGATTGTTGAAAATCTATTTAATTGCAAAATTAAAATATTTCAAAGTGATGGCGGGAGAGAATTTGATAATTCTCCCCTTCTGCAACATTTTTCTGATCATGGCATAATTTTTCAAAAATCGTGTCCCCATACTCCTGCTTAAAACGGTGTTACAGAACGCAAATATCGTCATATCATTGAAATGGCTCGTACTATGATCATTCATTCTGCCATTCCTGCGGAATTTTGGGTTGATGCATCATATACTGCCACTTACACTATCAATAGATTACCCAACTCGCTTTTAGGGGGTGTTTCTCCTTTTGAAAAATTATTTCACCGTCCCCCCTCCTATCATTTTTTGAAAACATTTGGATGTGAATGCTTTCTTTTGTTTCTGAACTCTAAAAATCACAAAATGCAACCTAAATCTAAAACTTGTGTTTTCATTGGATATGCACTGGAATACAAAGGGTATCGTTGTTTTGATCCTACTACCAACAAAGTCTTCATTAGTAGTCATGTTCTTTTTCATGAACATAAGTTTCCCTATCGTCCTTTGGTTGGTACTGCGTCAAATGTTCCTTATAGTTCACCTTTGGTCCTCACCTTTGACTAGAATTTGACCAATGTTGCCCGTGTGCCACCGGCATCGTCTGACCCGGCACCTAGCCACGTGTCCGCTGCTCCTGCACCCTCGCCCTTCTGTCGCGTTGCGTCGCTTGCCTTCACAGTGCCCGCCTCCTCGCCCGCGCCTCGTGTTGCCTCGTCTGTCGTTCCGCGCGCTGCTTCTACAGCGCCTGCTGACTCTTGGTGCTTTACCGCGCCCAGCTGCCAGCCCTCAGAGCTTGCTGAGCCTCCATCTCTCATGCTAAGTGCTGGTGGGCCCGCTCCCTATCCTTCGGATGCTAGCGCCCACGCCACTCTCACCAGCCCTGCTGACCCGTCCGCTGGCTGGCCAGCCCTGGCTAGCCCCGTCTCCCCCCCCCCCCCCCCTCGCCACATATTATCGTGTCCTACACTCCCTCTCCAACTCGTCAGTCTACCATTGTTGCTAACAACCATCCCATTATGGTTACTTGTCTTAAAGATGGTGTGTCCAAGCCTCGTATCTTAATGAACTTAAATACTGAACTTGTAGAGTCTTAACCTACTAATAAACAAGCTTGTCAAGACTCACGTTGTCGTCAAGCTATGTTAGATGAATATAATGCTTTGATTAATAATGACACATGGGAGTTGGTACCTCGCAACTATAATAAGAATTTACTTGGTTGTAAGTGGGTTTATAGGATTAAATATCATTCTGATGGTTTTGTGGAGCGGTTCAAAGCTAGGCTTGTCATTTTTGGAAATCACCAGCAGACATGTATTGATCACTTTGAAACCATTAGTCCTGTTGTTAAGCCTACTAATGTTCGCTTGGTTCTCACTATTGTTGTTTCCCTTAAATGGTCTATTTGTCAGTTAGATGTCAAAAATGCGTTTCTTCATGATTTTCTTAATGAAGAGGTTTATATGCGTCAACCTCCGGGTTTTATTCATTCATCTAAACCTACTCATATTTGTCTTCTTTGTAAGTCCAGTTATGGTTTGAAACAAGCTCCTCGAGCTTGGTTCTCTCGGTTTAGCAACTTTCTCTTATCTATTGGTTCCAAGTGCAGCAGTTGTGACACTTCTATGTTCACTCTAAAATATCATGGTCATCTTATTATTTTGCTATTATACGTTGATGACATTATCCTTACTGGTAGTAATCCTCCTCTTGTTGCCAAATTCATATGTGTTCTTTCTTCTCAATTTGCTATGAAGGATGTAGGGGATCTTCATTACTTCTTAGGTGTGCAGGTTGTGTGTACTCCCTCTGGTTTATTTTTGTCTCAACATAAGTATGTTTTTGATTTACTTCGTAAATTCCATCTTCAAACTGATAAATCAGTTACCATTCATGTTGTCTCTAGAGTAACATTGTCTCTGCTTGATGGAGAACTTCTTGCTGATCCCACAGATTATCGTAGTATGGTTGGTGCATTGCAGTACTTAACTATGACTCGTCCAGATATTGCTTATGCTGTTAATATGGTGTGTTAGTTTATTCATGCTCCTCGTACTACTCACCTTCATGCTGTGAAAAGAATTTTCAGATATCTGCAGGATACTTTGGATTATGGTCTTTACTTATATAGCTACAACTCTCCTACTGTTGTTATTGCCTATTCTGATGCAGATTGGGCAGGATGTCCTGACACACGACGTTCTACTACTGGTTATCCTATTTTTCTTGGGAAGAATTTAATTTCTTGGCGTTCGAAAAAGCAACCTAGTATCTCCAAGTTCTCCACTGAAGCTGAATACAGGGTTGTTGCTCTACACAACTACAGAAATCATTTGGCTCAAGCAACTTCTTGCTGACATTGGTCATTTTCTGCGTCGTCCTGTGATTGTCTATTGTGACAATGTCTCTGCTACGTATCTCACTGCTAATCCAGTTCATCATGATCGTAGCAAACATATTGATGTCGACTATCAATTTGTTCAAGAAATGGTTGTCAAGAGAGGTCTTATTGTTCGACATGTTCCTACTCAGTCTCAGGTTGCTGATATTTTTACTAAGGGTCTATCTACTGACTTGTTTACCAAATATCTACCAATCGATCCGTTGTTTCACCCCGTACAGATTGAGGGGGTGTATTGGATACTTCCTCCGTTTTTTTATTAGATGTTACACTTTCTATTTTAAGAAATTTTAAATTAGATGTTACACTGGTAATAATTTCTCTCTATCTCTCTCCTATCACATGTCTACATGGGACCCTTTTGTTTTCTTTTTCTCTATCTCTCTCCTCTCCAAAAATTACCTAGGAGTCCGTAATTTGAAAAGTGTAACATCTAAATAAAAATGGAGGAAATAATATTATATGTAAAAGGAAAATATTATATGTAAAGGTAAGAATGGTATTTTATTAGTCGTGGATCTGTATTGTAAACATTATATATATTGAATGTCAGGTTAACCTACTCGGGTTAACACAATTATTCTCCACCCTTGTACAAAATCATTATTGCAAGGAAACATGATGCCGGCCACATGAAAAAAATCTAAAATCTATGCACAGAATCAATAAGCATAGTGACCGAAATAAGTAACAACAATTGCAAGGAAAGCGAGAAAAATGAAAAAGTGATCTACCTTCCATCTGTAATTGGATTCCCTCTAAAAATATTAAGGGTAAGATACGAATGGTAACACTCCAAGACCATATCCACATTAGTGTTTAGAAAGCAATCTGATCAGGAGGTTGATACAAGCATGGAAGAAAAGGAACTGATACTAAGTCGTCAGGAAATGCGTGGCATAAATGATTTCATAATTCATGGCTTAGGGTTGGCGCAAGGACATTGTTGTCTAACTCGGGTATAGATAATTTTGTGTTTAGAAAGATAAACATGCTGTTCATGTTATCTTTAGGAGTAGGAGTAATAATAATAATTAAAGTAGGATAAGTTAAACTACTAGGAGATAAATCTAATCCTAGTTGGATTAGTATAAGTTGTACCCTATATAAGGGATGAGTATTTTTCAATAAAAGGTAGATTGGAGTTTTGATTTTGCTAACAAATTCACTCGGCCTTGTGAATTATTAATGAGTGTTGTGGTTCAATACTCATCTTCATTGTTTGCCTTTTGTGATTGAGTGTTCTCATAAAAATAAACACCCTTAGGGAAGTTGTCGAGTGTTCCAACTAAACTAAGGAAACCGAAACTTATAACTTGTGAGTGTTCCAAGTTCATAATTTCACATATCCATAACTTAGTCTCCAAATACTCAGATTAAGTTATATATCAAGTGGTATCAAGAGCTTTGGGTTTAGGCAACAAACATCATGGGAGATAACGATGCAGCTAATCAGATTATTCCACGAGATCCATTGATTGAAGCCTTAGCGCAACAAACAGCAGCATTGCAGGAGATGGTCACGCAATTGACCCTAAAGGTCATTAACCACGAATCCAGGAATAACAAGAACGATAAAACGGATGATGATCGTGGGCTTAAGTTCGAAGTAATTGATTTTGATGGACAAGGGGAACCCGAAATCTATCTTGATTGGGAGTTGGCTTTAGAAAGATTCTTCGAATACAAGGAAACTAGCAACGAAAAACAATTCAAGATTGCAGTGGCGAAATTAACAAAGTACGCAGCTTTATGGTACGTAAAAGTGAAAAAACAACGTAGCAGGGGGGCAAGAAAAAGATCGAGACTTGGGAAAAATTAAAGAAGGTACTGAGGCAAAGGTTCATCCCCAATAATTATCAGCAATCGTTGTACGTGAAACTAGCCACGTTGAAGCAGGGCGCGAAGAGCATTGCGCAGTACATAGAGGAATTCGAGAGATTATCGATCATGTGTGATGTTGAAGAAAGGGAGGAACAAACTATGGCTCGGTTCCTAGGTGGCTTAAATTATGAGATCCGTGAGCTGCAACCTACCCTATCGTTTTATGAGTTATGTAAACTCGCAACAATGGTAGAATCACAAGGAAAAAGAACGCCAAACAAAGCCTTTTCGAAGACATTCGCTACACCATCCAAACCAACGCCAATATCCGTGGACTATGGCGCGAACAAAAGCGAGGATAAGATGTCTTCCAACATGGAGAAGGATAAAGGGAGGAAGGAGGCCACCTTGGGCGACGGCACACCAAAGATACAATGTTTTAAATGCAAGGGTTATGGCCACTACAAGAGAGAATGCCCAACGGCTCGGGTTTTATCACTACGAGATGTACGTGAGATCGAAGAGTTCCAAAACGAAGGAAAGAATGAGGGGGACAGTGATCTAGAATGCAAACCTGAGAGCAGTGACGAGGAGGACGAGGGACAGAACAATTTGGTGTTAAGAAGGGTGCTGCACTCGAAATCTGTCGATGAAACGCAGCGAGAAAACATTTTCCACACACGGTGCAAGGTGAATGACTCGACGTGTAAATTAATAGTTGATGGGGGAAGCTGCGCCAACGTCGTAGCTGCAGAGCTCATGGCAAAACTACAACTCTCAACCACGAGGCACCCTAAACCATACAAGCTTAAATGGCTGGACGAGGATAATGAAGTCTCGGTGAGGAAGCAGACATTAATCAACTTTGCAATTGGAAAGTATCGAGACGAGGTATTATGTGACATTGTACCAATGGATGCGTGTGATATCTTGCTCGGGAGGCCGTGGCAATATGACAGGAAGACCATCCACAACGGAGAGGCTAACACTTATACGGTCACACAAGGGGGAAAAACTAGAATATTACTGCCATTACACCCTTGTGATATCAAGGCCACGAAGAGGAATACGACTAAGGAAAGTAAGAAAATCATGTACGTCAATAGGAAACAATTTGAGAAAGAATTTCACCACCACCAGATGGCCTATGTCCTCGTAGCCAAGGAAATAAAAGCATTCACCAATATTGACAATTGTAAGTTGCAGGAATTATTACAAGAATTTGAGGGGGTCTTCCCTGATGATTTACCTCAAGGATTGCCACCCATAAGAGGAATTGAACATCAGATTGATTTGATACCTGGGGCATCCATACCCAATAAACCTCCATACCGATGTAACCCCGAAGAAACAAAAGAAATGCAGAAGCAGATAGATGAGTTGATGGAGAGAGGATATGTTCGAGAAAGCATGAGCCCCTGTGCAGTACCTACGCTTTTGGTACCAAAGAAGGACGGGACATGGCGCATGTGTATTGATAGTCGAGCCGTCAATAACATCACTATAAAATACAGGTTTCCTATTCCACGATTGGATGACTTATTAGACGAACTAAGTGGCGCCAAACTATTCTCGAAAATTGATCTTCGAAGTGGATACCATCAAATTCGAATGAGGGAAGGGGATGAATGGAAAACCGCTTTTAAAACAAAACATGGCTTGTATGAGTGGTTAGTGATGCCATTTGGATTAACAAATGCACCAAGTACTTTTATGCGGTTGATGAACGAAGTATTTCGCCCTTTCATTGGCAAATTTGTGGTAGTATACTTAGATGATATTCTGGTATACATTGGAGGTGAGGATGAGCATCTAGGGCATCTACGACAAGTGTTTGAAGCACTACAAAAGCAGAAGCTTTATGCCAAGCTCGAAAAGTGTGATTTTATGCAGCAAGAGATCGGTTTTCTAGGCTATATTGTGACGAACAAGGGTAGAAAAGTGGATCCTAAGAAGGTCGAGGCAATTGCTTCATGGCCAACGCCAACTACAGTCACACAGGTACGTTCTTTCCACGGGTTGGCATCGTTTTATAGGCGATTTATTAAAAATTTTAGCACTATTATGAGCCCAATCACGGAGTGCACCAAGCATGGCAAATTCACATGGACGCAACAAGCACAGAAGGTATTTGAATTGATGAAGGAGAAAATGTGCAATGCGCCCATACTCGCATTGCCAGACTTCGCGCAACCTTTCGAAGTCGAATGTGACGCCAGTGGAACGGGAATTGGCGCGGTACTCACTCAAGGAGGTAAGCCAGTCTGTTATTTCAGTGAGAAATTGAATAGTAGCAAGTTAAACTATTCCACGTACGACAAGGAATTTTACGCTATGGTGCGTGCCTTAGACGATTGAAGTCACTATCTCAAACCTCAGGCTTTCATCTTGCATTCAGACCATGACTCGTTACGGCACATTAATAGCCAATAAAAATTAAATACAAGGCATGCCAAGTGGGCTGAGTTCCTCCAATCCTTCAATTTCGTGGCAAAATACAAGGCAGGAAAGACGAACGTCGTTGCGGATGCACTATCCCGAAAACATAATTTGCTCACCATGGTGGATTCGAGAGTCTTGGGGTTCGAACTTATAAAAGAATACTATGCAGGAGACCCGGATTTTAGCACGATTTACAATGAGTGTCAGCATAATATCGCAAATCAGTTCAATATGGTCGATGGATTTTTATTCAAAGGCAACAAGTTGTGCATTCCTAAGTGCACTGTACGAGACCTTTTAATTCGGGAGGCTCATGGAGGGGGATTAGCGGGGCATTTTGGCATCAATAAAACCATTGATTTGTTACACGAGCACTTCTATTGGCCCAAAATGCACGGGGATGTACGAGCAGTGTTGGCACGGTGTGGGACTTGTCAACGAGCCAAGAGCACTTTTCACAAGGGACTTTATACGCCACTTCCAGTACCAGAACGCCCTTGGGACGACGTAAGTATGGATTTTATTGTGGCTTTACCTAGAACACAAAGAGGTAAGGATTCGCTCATGGTTGTTGTTGACCGTTTTTCTAAAATGGCGCACTTTGTGGCTTGTAACAAAACCGAAGATGCAATGGGAGTCGCAAGTCTTTATTTTAAGGAAATTGTTCGCTTGCATGGGGTCCCGAAAACTATTGTTTCGGATCGTGATAGTAAGTTTCTCAGTTATTTTTGGAAAGGATTATGGAAATTGATTGGCACCAAGCTTTTCTTTAGCACGTCACACCACCCGCAAACTGACGGGCAAACCGAGGTCACGAACAGGACCATTGGCTCGTTACTTCGAGGGCTTGTGAGCAAGACAGGGAAGGATTGGGATGTTAAACTGTGCCATGCCGAATTTGCTTACAACCGGACACCTACATACGCAACTCAGCATTCTCCTTTCGAGGTCGTATATGGTGTTAACCCGTATGTGCCTATTGATTTGATCACCTTACCAAAAACCGAGTACGTACATGATGATGCTACGAAACATGCTGAAGCCATGGTTCGCCTACATAAACAGGTGAAGGAACGAATTGAGAAAGTGAACAACATGTATAAGCAACACGCCAATAAAGGTAGAAAGTCGCGCATCTTCGAAAAGGGTGATTTGGTGTGGATCCATCTACGCAAAGAACGTTTCCCAGGTAAACGTAAACACAAACTTATGCCTCGCGCAGAAGGACCTTTTCGAGTCATAGATAGGATCGGAGATAATGCATATAAACTCGACATAGGCAGTGAATATGGCGTAGCTAGTACTTTTAATGTTGGGGATTTAAGTCCTTACTTGGATGACACGCAAGTACAAGAATTGAGGTCAATTCCTTTTAAAGAAGGGGAGGATGATCAGGAGGTTGATACAAGCATGGAAGAAAAGGAACTGATACTAAGTCGTCAGGAAATGCGTGGCATAAATGATTTCATAATTCATGGCTTAGGGTTGGCGCAAGGACATTGTTGTCTAACTCGGGTATAGATAATTTTGTGTATAAAAAGATAAACATGCTGTTCATGTTATCTTTAGGAGTAGGAGTAATAATAATAATTAAAGTAGGATAAGTTAAACTACTAGGAGATAAATCTAATCCTAGTTGGATTAGTATAAGTTGTACCCTATATAAGGGATGAGTATTTTTCAATAAAAAGGTAGATTGGAGTTTTGATTTTTGCTAACAAATTCACTCGGCCTTGTGAATTGATTAATGAGTGTTGTGGTTCAATACTCATCTTCATTGTTTGCCTTTTGTGATTGAGTGTTCTCATAAAAGTATAACACCCTTAGGGAAGTTGTCGAGTGTTCCAACTAAACTAAGAAAACCGAAACTTATAACTTGTGAGTGTTCCAAGTTCATAATTTCACATATCCATAACTTAGTCTCCAAATACTCAGATTAAGTTATATATCACAATCCATATGAAAATTCAAATTAAGTATGTAGCTTCCTCAGTGGTGCACAGTGCCATCTTCAACAAGAACAAAAGAGAAAGATAGATGAGCAAAACTCAAAGCCTTGCGGTCAACCTTCTTTCGCCCCTTTTTTTCTATTAGTTTCCGATCTCTAATCAAGAAAGAGAACTAATATACTGTATAATACTTCGTCACTTCCCACATCGGTGTTTTTAGTTGTAACATCTGCCGTTATATATAGCAATACAGTCATGATTAATTACCCATCTACAATAGGTGGGTAGTTATTCAAAAGTAAATTTGGAACCCTGATGATTTTAGAAAAATTATCAAATCAAATTTGGAATTTTAATCACTATAATCACAAAATTTTCATTATTATTGAGTTGAATCGAATATATTTTACTAAATTGAACATTATTTTGTTAAATCGAACTTATCTTTTGTTAAACATTTCTTGGTAGGCAGGCTAGTTGATTATATTTTTACTTTCCAACCGAAAATTTTATATAACCCAAAGTCTTGAATTAGATAACCTTGTCGGTGATTAGTGATTACAGTCTTCGTTATATAATTGCATTAATATCATAATGATTTTTTAAAGGAAGTACAATCTACACAATTTATATCAAATTGTTTGTATCCGCAAGTAACTCTTTATTTTAAAAGTATTACTTTATATAAGTGACTCATTTAGGATACGAATCTATCCCATTGTACAATCTTATGATGTCATATTGAACTAAATGAGAAACAAACGTTGCAAGGAAAGCGAGAAAATGAAAAATTGATATATTATTTTATGTGTAATTTGATTCCCTCTAAAAAATAAGGATAACATACAAATGGTAATGTTGCAAGACCTATCCAAATTAGTGTTTGAAAACAAATTAATAACCCATATGAAAATTCAAATGAGAAGGTATTGTGTCAGACTCGTCTGACACAATACAACTGGTCGGACCACTTCAGTTAGAAGAACTTGTGCTTCAGTTTGACGCATTTGGGTTTCAGTTGGTCTTTATTTTTTTTCAGGTAGTCTTCAATTTTTTTCAGGTAGTCTTCATTTTTTTCAGGTAGTTTTCATTTTTTTTAGTTGGTTTCAAATTTTTTTAAACACCAATTGAAACATATAAAACATCAACTGAAAGAACAATAAGAACTAACTAAAACACTAACAAAGCACCAACTGAATGAAAGGAAAAATAAGAGCAGCTGAAACATATTAAGCACCAACTGAAACATATTAAACACCAACTGAAATAACAACAAGAACTAACTGAAACACTAACAAAGCACCAACTGAAACAAAACAAAATCCAACCGAAACAAAACAATACCTAACTGAAAAATATCAATACCCAACTGAAAAAATTCAAAGCCCAACTGAAAATTGTATAATACCTACGCTACCTGGTTGTGGCCAAGGCCCCACCACCAAATATAGTCATTGGCTTCATTCATCCAGCATCACGCATAAGAGAATTGAAGGCAAGAAAAAGAGAAAAAAAAAAAAAAGAACGAACTCCAAGGAACCAATTCGAAGAAACGAACATAAGAAGACAGTCATTGTTATTACTTGTTTCCAAGAGAACGTATTGTCCGACAGCGAAAAAAGAATATGAAGAAGGAGCAGTGGCTCCGTTCTCGCGGTTTCGTCCGACGAAATATATTGGGTCAGACGGTCTGACCCAATACTTTCAAAATTGAAATTAAGTGTTTATAATACAAACGATGATAATGAATGGGAAGCCCAAAGCTAAACTAAAGAAGAAAGAGTATACCTCAAAAAAAAAAAAAGGCTTAAGCTAAGGGAAGGATAATGTTCTGCTAAAATCTAAGTTTGTGTAAATAAGACAAAAATCTAAGTTCCCAACGCAGAGGATATAAGACAAAAATCTAATCCTCACCTTTAACTCTTTTTCCTTTTGCTTTGTTTGCAATCTCTAATGAGAGAAAAAAATATAATTTATAAGTTACATATTCCTTTTGGTTTGTTTGCAATCTCCAGACTCCAATGAGAGAAAAAATATAAGTTACATATTCCTTTTAAATGACTATGACACGAGAAAGAATACTTTGGGGGAAATGATCGACTTTACCCACCCTACTCCCACATCCCACGTAGTTTTTTGGGCAGCCCACACAGGATCACGCATGACGCATCATAAGGTCCAACAAGCTCTAATCCTCCACACATACAACATTGAAATTTGCTTCTATCAAGATTTTAATCTTGGTCTCCTATATGGGAAATAAAAAGTCATACCATTGAATTCAAAAGCCACTGGTGTTCATATTTCATTTTATAGTTATTCTTTTTAATCGACTACTTATATATATATATATATATATATATATATATATATATATACACCAATAACTCGACTAATATTCCCAAATATCATATACAACGAAACATAAATAACTATTTTCAAACCAACAACCTAAAATACAAGCTTAATCCTTAAGCTACTATGACAACTTGATCTTGCTCCACTTCGAATTCCGAGCTCTGAATATCAAACCTGCAAAAATTAAGGGGAGAAATACAAAACAAACAAAATTCCAAAATGAGTGGAAAACTCGTAACCTTTACTTCAACCCGTTATAGACATTTTATTTTCTCAAATCATTTTCATTTCATTACAACGCTTGCATAGCTCATTCTCTTAAACAAGTCAGTGGCAAGTACAGGCTTTGGACAAAGAACAAACACTGCCTCCAAGGTTCGTTATGGAGCCCAGCAATACTACCCCAAGGTTCGTTATGGAGCGTAGCTGACCATATCAGGTCAAAAAGTAACCATCCTCCACCCATACCTTGCCCACTTTCTATTTTCAGTTCATAAACTAAGCCAGCAAAACAGTTTTCGTATTCATATTCATCAAATAATATTTTCCAGAATCAACTCATAGCATCACATTCATAACTATGGCCATAGTACGAACTTAAGTATCAAAAACAGAATAAAGATCCACACACACATGGGCATGAGTAAATGATTTTACTGAACATAAAAGTTACCTGAAACGCAATCCAATTCCACCAACATAATTTCCTTCATAATCCCGAAATGATACGTCACTCCCAAAAATATACTCCAAGATACACCTCACAACGAGAATGATAATCAATAACAAATCTTAACATTCTAAACTAGAAACATAATCATAACCATTCCTAGAGAAGATTTAACCATCATACTAGCCATAACATTCTAAAAATGAACTCTAACTAATCTAAACTAAATCTGCAAAATAGAAACTAAGCAATTCTATAACTTCCACACTTATCTCCAAATATAACAACTCCAACAACATAACATCAATCACAATAACAGAATAACAACACCATCACCTCTACAACCAACAACAACCAATAACAACTACAAGAACAGAAGAGCAACATCACAAACAACCACCAACACAACATCCCACAACAATAGAGTAACAACAACAATAACAACAAAACAGCAACAGCACAGCCACAACAAGAACAACAATATAGCAGCACAACCGACAACAACCTCCACAACAACCACCACCACAACGCCACGATTCTCTCTCCTCTGCCGCTCATCGGTGCCCGTCGCCGTGTAGAAGCTTCGAAACTCCTAACCCCTGTTCTTCGCTGCTCTTGTGAGCAGAGGTACTAACCCCTTTGATTCTTCCTTTGATTTTAATTTCCTTCCTTTGAATCATGATAACGGTTGATAATTTGATGATGAATTGTGGTTATTGATTTATGTGGTGTTGATGGGGTTGAACTATTGTTGTTGGTGAATTTGTATATTAATTTAGATATTGTTTATATTGATTGATTTTATGAATAGCGTATTGTTAAATTATTGTAAATTATTGGTGGTAAATGTATATTGGATATTCCCCTAAACTTAATTGATAAATTAAGTTGGTGTAATATTGGATTTGGAAGAGAGTTATGAGTACAAGCTATTGAATTAGTTGAGTTAAATGTTAGTTTATCTTGTTTAGTGAAATCCTTATACTAACTACGTGGACTAGTAAGTAACTAAACTAATTTATATCTCGGTTGAAGAGTCCAATGATTAGGATAATGGTTCATAATAGGAGAAACAAGAGACGATTATTGGTATTCCTTGGATTAGCTTATTTGGTTAGATAATCTTTAAGAAATGATAATTGATATTACTTAATAGTATTAAAGTGAAATCATGAATTGAGTTATGAAGCGAAGAGTTATTTGAAGAGCCATGATTGTTCTTAGAAGGTTATTAGCATAAGGGTGAACATGTCAGTTCAGTTGTCTGCTAATCAATGAGTTGTAATTAGATTCATGAGAGATGATTTCTTTATTTAAGAAAAGTGATTTGAGTTAGTTTTATATAATGAACTAGATGAAAAATACTTGTTAATAGTTAAAGAATTGGAATGTTGTGAGCTAGTAGTTAATCTATATTGCTTGGTTCTAATGATAATAGAAAGTTGTTAATCCTTAAATAATATTCATGTTATTAATTAGAATAGTACGTTGTTCGAGTTCATTGTTAATTATGATATAGAAGTCTTGGTTTTGGCTTAAATGGTCTTTATTAGCGTTTGAAGCCGACTTGAGTAACAGATTGATATAGTAATGGAATTATGTTATTGATTTTGTTTATGCGATACATGAAAGTTGTTTCTACATTGTTGATGGAAGTTCACTGAATTGTGGAAGGTGGCACACCTAATATATAATTAGAATTCTAATTGTACTTTATCATTTTGTTTAAGTATATACTATATTAATAAGTGGACTGATGTGGTAAGTTTGTGATAAGTTTTCTACCTGTAACTAGAATGATGTTCTAGAACTGGTTGGGTGTAATTCTATAAATAAAAGATTAGTTATATGAAAATCTGACTAGAGTTATCAATGATACTATGGGGAAAAATAATTTGAGTAGATTGCTCAAATGGATCAACCTAATTGATAACGTCACATGAAGTCAAAGAAAGGATTAACTAATTACTATAATAATATGAAGAGTATGAAAGTTAGATTACTTAACTATGGATTAGATTAGTGAAGATGTGTTTGATAAAGTATTTTAGTTGGATAACTATAAATAGAATAATATAATAAAGTGATGTTAATTGATTAAGTTGGTTTATGAGATTAGTTAAGTAAGTGCAAGTTTGTGCATTACTTTAAAGTACTTTGAGTTATACAATTAAATGACTTCTAATTAGAAGGGAATATGACTCGCTATACTAAGTAAGAATATGATCCACTAATGGTTGTTATTGGAATCGAACTTATGAGAAGACATGACCCATATTCGATTAGGTCTAATCGACCTTTGTTTCATGAATCTCGAGTTGGGGAATCTACGCTAACTCTCCTTAGTTAATTCTAAGAGAGAGACTTATTGTAATTGTTGATGGTGTTTGATAACGGTTATTATCATTATTGAGATGAGTCTACATAGATATCGGTGAAATGACAAAGAATATGAACTATCTATATGCAAAAGTATGTGATGTGTGGAATCGGGTTAGTAACTCTCGCTAGTTAAATCTAGCTGAGAGACCTATTGTCACTATGGTTGGGTATTTTACAGAATATGATTGGTTACTTGTGTGGTAAGTATGTTTTGTAATTGTAATTGAGTTGAATCGAAATGCATAACTATATTGGCCTCGAAATACTCAAGCGATTATAACTATCTAAGAAGAAGCCTTACTTGTTGTTCAATGATTGTCAAGGATTACTATAACTATGAAATAGTTCTAAGAATGACGATTGAGTTATGAACGATAATCGAAAGGAATCTGAAAGGGGAAAGTAGCCTCGTCTGAGTCGACGGATGAGGTGACATGAACAGTGCCCCATGGACTGTGAACCTTGGGGGCCCCACAGGGAAACCTGCCCATTGCTCTGTGGGGCGATAATCGGGCGATATATCAGGTAATGTGAAACCTGTGGATGTCTGATGAAATCAGCGGAAAAATGTACTCCGGACTAGTCACGGTTATTGGCCAAAAGTAAAGCGAATGGTTGGGTGACGACCCCCACTGTCGGAGTGTAAGCTTTGTCTCCTCCGCCGCATTCTCTTTCCCCCTGGTTGAAAGGAATGTTATTTCAAAGTATGAAATTTATCGATAGTGGATTCCCGATAAGGAATCGTATCGTGGTAAGTTGTTTCGATATCGGATTCCCGATAAGGAATCATATCAGGTAAGTAATGAATGCTTATTCAGTATATGAATATGAATATTGATATTGGTTTCCTGATAAGGAGGCATATCATGGTAAGTGATACTAACGTTAGATTCCCGATAAGGAATCATTATGATGAAAGTTGTTATGTCATTTATTGCCTGATAAGGGTTTATGTACGACAGTATAAGGGAATGATTGATAGAGTATGAAAACATAAGTTTGGATTTCTGATAAGAAATCGATTAAAGGAAGTAAAGTATATTGCTTATAACAAAGTTGGTAACCCAGATTCCTCATAAGGGATCGTGATATGTTGAAAGGTTAACTAATTAGTTTCTATATAAGATATGTATCAATTACAAGATTGTTTCAAGTCATGTGGTTGGGTTTGCTGTTATGTGAACGACGATGTAGTAGAAAAGGAACAATTAGATAAAGATGTATAAGTATGTTGTCAACATGAGTTGATGTGATGCGTATAACAATGTGATTATGTTGACTGTTGAGTCGTTTTCAAGTAAAAGCCACCAAAGCATGTGTTACTCTTATTTATGGGTTTAGTACTCAGCTTTGCTGATGTGTGTATGTTGTTTTGTCATTTCTGTGGCCTGTCACTTGGTGGGTGGCAGTATTTTATATGTTTCAGGTTGAAGCCGTGAGTTATTCTTTTGCAAGTTGAAGAGGGTACGAGATGGTGCAGTATTATATTTGTTATTGAAGTGAGGACGCTCCACTTGTAATAGTTAATCGTTTATTTTCTATAATTTATTCTTCATTTAAGAATCGTTAGCTAGTGCTCTTGATTCTCTGTTGGTTGTTTCTCCGCGAAAGCGTTGAGGTTGTTCAGCTTTGGGATTTGGAAATATTTTATAAATTGAAATTGTAACATGTTCATATTATTTCTCGCTTTAGCGTTGTCATATTTTCAAAGGAAATTCTGCCGGATTTTCTGTAGAAGTTTATGGGAATAGAGTCTGAGAATCAGAGCATAGTTATAATAGTTAATTTATTTGAATAGAGTTGGGAATTGAGTCCCACACTCTCCGATGTAGTTCGGTGAGTGTGATGGTAATAGTTCGGGTTATTACTTGATGTTTATGTAACAGGCTTGTTTTTAAAAGAATCTATTAAATGGTAATGATATTTATTAAGTAAATTATGTGTTGGATTATTTTATTTTATTCGTGTTGGAGTATGATTTTCATTTTCCATGCTATTTATTAACGTGATTTTATTGTAAAATGTATTTTGGGTTCTAATTTTAAAAATTAGTTTGAACATAATTTACCTAAAGTGGGAACTAATCTTTTAAGTTAGGTTTCCTTATTTGTTTAACCCAAAGCCTTATCGGTTGTCGGTTGAAAGATAAACCAAAATCGAAACCCACCTCTTAAACCATTCTTTCTCTCCCGTGAAAACAAACCCCCAAAACCCCGATCCCTAAGACTGAAAACCTGAAACCCAGTTTCCTCTCCTTGTTCTCGTCGGAATCCAAGCTCGCCGGAGCCTCGGCTCGTCTCTCCGCCGCGAGCAAGCGACGCTGTTGTTCTCATTTTCTCTCTCTCTCCTGTGTTCGTATTTCATCGCGGCGGTGTTGCTCGCAAGCCACCGCGGGTCTTGTTGCTATTGTCGCCTGCGTTTCTCTCCCCTCCCTCGAAACTCTCTCTCTTATCATCGCGCGTTTGTTGTGCCGCTAGTACTGTCGTGTTGCTGTTGCTCGTGTTCCCTTGTTTTGATGTTGTTGCTGCGTCGGTGATGTTGGGCGATTGGTGTCACCACCGCGCCGCCCCTGTCGGTACTAACCCCTCTTTTGAATTGGTTTTTGTTCTAATTAAAGTTCATAATTTCATTACTATGTTAATTATGAATTGTTTAGTGATTGATCATGTGAATAGTTATGTTGAACAATTGTTCTTTGTTTAAACTAAAAAGCCAATGGTGTTGTTGATATGTTGTTATGATGGCAGTTGTGTTGTTGTTGAGTTGTTGCTGCTGCGTTGTCATTATTGTTGTTGTGCTGATGAAATTGTGACGGAGTTGTTGTGGATTCATTGTTGTTGTTGTGGTGGTGTTGTTGTTATTGGTTTTAATTCTAAGGACACTAAAATATCAATTTTGATTATTTGTAAAACAAAAGAAGTTTGTAGATTAGTTTGGGTATTGAAGCCTAGGTGGATCATGTCAGTTGTATCTTCAAATAGTTATCACATCCGTTTCTTGTTGCTTGAATAAGATTATCAAGCTAAGATGAGTTGGTATTACTTGATGGTTATTTATTATTACTTGATGTTAGTAAGTTAATTAAAGACAACACAAAAGGATAGCAAATTGTGATTGTTACCTGCTGAGTAAGTTATATAGTTGGAATTGGACCAATAAAAGTAGTTAGTTTGATGAAGGACGGAATTGGAATAAAATGAGTTAGTAAGAGGTAATACAAATATCTTTAGTTTTAATGTTGATAGAGAGTTACCAACAATTGTGTTAATAACATGGAGTTAATCTCGAGTAGTTTTGTAACTCATAAGTTCATTAGTAAAGTTTATATGTAAATATACCTCGGTTAATGTGATCGGAGAACTCCTCATAAATGGATTAATATAGTAGTTAGAACACACATTTACAGTTACTAAAAGGGAATTAGGATGCTCATTTCCTTTGGTAATACTTACTAAGTAAATCTAGTAGTTTAGTAACTACTTTTATTTGGTTAATGTTCTAAAGTATACTATTAGCCACTTCTTTGTTAAATGATTAAGAGTGGAGTTAGTTAAAGTCAACTTGTGAGAGACTCACTTGAATTGACTCCTAATAAAAGATGCGAGTTGGTTAGAGCTAGAAATAGTTTTGTTAAAAATCAACTAATTCTCATTAGTAATGAGGATACTTGAGATAGTTTAACAAACCGTAGACTAGACTACGGAGATGGTGTTCCTAAATGGGTTTATTGTTGATCACATTAATTAGAATTTAGCTAATGGTATGACTAGAACCATATCTAGTCACTTAAATCTAACTTTGATTGGTGAACCTCGAGTTAAGGAGTTTGAGTTAACTCTCCTTAGTTAATTCTAAGAGAGAGACCTATGATAATTGTTGTTGGTGCTTGATAACGGTTGTTATCATCGTTGAATTAAATGTCGATTAGTAATCATGAAGTATAAAGGGAGTATAAACTATTTACATACAAAAGTATGAGTTAGTGCGTAAGTGGTTCAGTAACTCACTTTAGTTAATTCTAAGAGAAACATAGGTATGGTAAGTGTTGCCAAGAGTTGATAACGAATAGTATTATCAAGATGAATATAGTTTGATAAGTATGAAAAGAACAGTAGTATGAACTATCGATATGCAAAGGCAGGTGTTGTGTCGAATAGGCTTGGTAACTCTCGTTAGTTAATTCTAACTCAGAGACGTAGTGATATTGTTGTGAATATTTCATCGACATGATTACTTACTACCAGTTGTGGCTCACAAGCTTAATGATTGGAATTGAAATTGAAAGCCATGTATGCATCGATTTGAAATATGTATTTATAAGAGTTATATGTTCAGTGATTATGGTTATCTGCGGGGAGATAACTTGGGTTGGTTCGTATTAAAAGCTCGTTATTAAGAATTACTAAATCATTGGATGAGTTATATAAATGATCTGATCGAGTTATGAATGATACTCGAAAGAAAGCTAAAAGGGGAAAGTAGCCTCGTCTGAGTCGACGGATGAGGTGACATGAACAGTGCCCCATGGACTGTGAACCTTGGGGGCCCCACAGGGAAACCTGCCCATTGCTCTGTGGGGCGATAATCGGGCGATATATCAGGTAATGCGAAACCTGTGGATGGCTGATGAAATCAGCGGAAAAATGTACTCCGGACTAGTCGCGGTTATTGGCCAAAAGTAAAGCGAATGGTTGGGTGACGACCCCCACTGTCGGAGTGTAAGCTTTGTCTCCTCCGCCGCGTTCTCTTTCCCCCTGGTTAAAAGGAATGTTATCTCAGAGTATGAAAGTTATATCGATAATGGATTCCCGATAAGGAATCGTATCGTGGTAAGTTGTTTCAATATTGGATTCCCGATAAGGAATCGTATCAGGTAAGTAATGAATGTTTATTCAGTATATGAATATGAATATCGATATTGGTATCCTGATAAGGAGGCATATCATGGTAAGTGATACTAACATTAGATTCCCGATAAGGAATCGTATCTTGTTATGTGGATTCTCGATAAGGAATCATATCTCGTTATTGGATTTCCGATAAGGAATCGTTATGATGAAAGTTGTTATGACATTTATTGCCTGATAAGGGTTTATGTACGACAGTATAAGGGAATGATTGTTAGAGTATGAAAACATAAGTTTGGATTTCTGATAAGAAATCAATTAAAGGAAGTAAAGTATATTACTTATATCAAAGTTGGTAAACCCAGATTCCTTATAAGGGATTGTGATATGTTGAAAGGTTGACTAATTAGTTTCTATATGAGATATGTATCTGTTACAAGATTGTTTGAAGTCACGTTGTTGTGTTTGCTGTTATGTGAACGACGATGTAGTATAAAAGGAACAATTAGATAAAGATGTATAAGTATGTTGTTCACATAAGTCGATGTGATGCATGTTATGACAATGTGATTATGTTGACTGCTGAGTCGTTTTAAGTAAAAGCCACCAAAGCATGTGTTAAGCTTATATATGGGTTAGTATTCAACTTTGCTGATGTGTGTACGTTGTTTTGTCATTTCTGTGGCCTGTCACTTGGTGGGTGGCAGTATCTTATATGTTTCAGGTTGAAGCCGTGAGTTATTCTTTTACAAGCTGAAGCGGATACGAGATGGTGCAGTATTATATTTGTTATTGAAGTGAGGACGCTCCACTTGAAATAGTTAATCGTTTATTTTCTATAATCTATTTCTTCATTTAAGAGTCGTTAGTGCTCCTGATTCCATGTTGGTTGTTGCTCCGCGAAAGCATTGAGGTTGATGAGCTTTGGGATTTGAAAATATTTTATTTATTGAAATTGTAACAGATTCATTTTATTTCACGCTTTAGCGTTGTCCTATTTTTCAAAGGAAACTCTGTCGGATTTTCAGTAGAAATTTATGGGAATAGAGTCTGAGAATCAGAGCGTAGTTGCAATAGTTAATCAATTTGAATAGAATTGGGAATCGAGTCCCACACTCTCCAATGTAGTTCGGTGAGTGTGATGGTAATAGTTCGGGTTATCTCGACCAGAGTCTCTTTCGCTGTGCTTAATCCTCTGTAAGCTGGTCAGGAGAATTCGGGCTGTTACAAGAGATATATATATATATATATATACTTTCATTACTATTATTAGTTGTCTACCTAGAAAAGGAGAATAGCGGCTTTAAAATCTAAGAATGTCATAGAGCCATCCATTACGAATGATCTAGTTATTACATTACATTCGAAACACTTATGATATAAAGTGTACTTACCTATACGATAATAGTTTTGCTCCTTTAAATTATACTTTACAATTGTTCTTCAAGAACGTAGAATAAGATTTTTATGCTCTTTTGTCATTTTCAATATTCATTCTCTTGACATTGTTGAAAGATACTATACCCTACCATAAGTCCACAAGTACATATAATATATGTAAGTAATAAGTCATAAAGTCATGCACTAGAATACTTTTTATGAATGCGTCTTTCATAATTAACTTCCAGCAATGTTGGTCTTTGAGGAGGTGTTAGGGATCACACAGGGAAATGGTTAATGGGCAGCAGAAATCTTGGGCATATACGAAGGGATCATGGTTGCCGAAACCAATCAACTCCAAAGAATCATAATATTACCCTGACCGCAAAGTGAGTAGCAAGAAGTCCTTGGATATGAAGATTGCCTACTTGCGGATGCCTTAGCTAAGGAATGTAGGAAGACGAGTAATAGTAGTAAGTTAGTAATATATCTAGGATTTTCTCCAACCTCCTTAGTTGTTGTATCGATCTATATGATAGTAACCATTCCTCTGTATATTTTTATCTATATTTCTTAACGTCGATGCTTTTATATTCGCAAAAGCTATGTATACATGATTACTCGATGTACTTGTAATTACAATGGCTTTAACGCCCGAATTATAGTAGATTGGTGGTCTCTTGTCCACCCGCGGTTTTTTCCCACCTTCATCGGGGTTTTTCGCGTCACCATCTTTTGCGTCCCCCCTCTTTTTATTTTCATCCTTTTATTTTTCTTGTCTTAGTCTAATTATCGATGTCCCAACTAGAGATTGTCCCTTTGGCGATTTTTGACATAAACAATAACCTCGTTGCTATAGCCTTACCAAATTGCCATTCAAACACACAAAAGATAATTTGTTATAATTAGGTTAAGCTTGATCTTCTCATTAATTTCACAAGGGTCATATGTACAAGAGTAATAAGGAAACCCTTATTATTAGGAAACAAATCAAGATAAAATATATCTCCTAATATTACTCTAACACCCCCCCTCAAGTTGGAGCATGGAGGTCACAAATGCCCAACTTGGATATAAGAAATTCAAACTGCTTTTTGCCAAGTGCTTTGGTGAAGATATCAGCGAGTTGATCAGTAGTAGGAACATAGGAGGGAGCAATGAGACCCGCCTGAATGGCATCACGAATAAAATGACAGTCAACCTCGATATGTTTCGTACGCTCATGAAAAACTGGATTTTGAGCAATGTGAAGAGCGGACTGACTATCGCAAAAAAGAGGGATAGCCTTAGGATGATGCACCCCGAGACTGAGAAGAAGACCCTTGAGCCATTTGAGCTCACAAGTAATAGATGCCATAGATCGATATTCTGCTTCGGCAGAGGAGCGAGAGACTGTATGTTGTTTCTTTGTCTTCCAGGAAATAGGGGAAGAGCCAAGGAACACTAACCATCCCGTAAGAGAGCGACGAGTAACCGGACAGGCAGCCCAGTCAGAATCACACCACCCTTGGAGAGACAAGTCACAAGCAGAGCTAAGCAAGATGCCCTGACCCGGACACCCCTTCAAATAACGAACAATGCGATGAGCTCCATCCAAATGTTGCTGAGTAGGGGCATGTAGAAACTGAGAAAGTACATGGACGGCATATGTAAGATCCGGACGAGTCACGATAAGATATATTAAACGGCCCATAAGCCGGCGATATGGTTCCGGATCGTCCAGGAGAGGACCATCATCACGGCCGAACTGGTGATTTTGTTCGATAGACGTGGCAGCAGGCTTCGAACCAAGGAGACCAGATTCGGCAATAATGTCAAGCGCATATTTTCGTTGTCACAAAAAAATGCCGTCTTTGCTACGAGCAACCTCAAGACCCAAAAAATATTTGAGAGCACCCAGATCCTTCATATGAAAGCACGTACTAAGATAGAACTTAAAATGTTGTATAGCAGCGGAATCATTACCAGAGAGAATAAGATCATCAACATACACCAAAACATTAATTTGGATCCTTTCCTTAGTGTATGTAAACAAGGAGTAATTAGAGTAGGATTGACAGAAACCATATGCTTTGAGTGCAGAGACCAACATAGCAAACCAACAGCGAGGGGCTTGTTTCAAGCCATAAAGAGATTTGCGTAAACGACAAACCTGAGTCGAAGAGTCTGACTGAAAGCCAGGAGGGAGTTTCATATAAACTTCCTCACTCAAATCACCATGTAAAAAGGCATTGTGGACGTCCATCTGATGTAGCTCCCAATTCTTAGAAGCAGCAATAGCCAAGAAAGCCCTAATTGTAACCATTTTGGCCACTGGAGCAAAGGTCTCGTTGTAATCAAGGCCTTCAGTTTGATGATTCCCAAAAACGACAAGACGAGCCTTGTACCGCTCAATACTCCCATCAGAGTGGTATTTAATTTTGTATACCCATTTGCTCCCAAGAGCCTTTTTACCTGGAGGAAGAGAAGCCATGGTTCATGTACCATTTTTTTCGAGAGACTGAATCTCATTTTGCATAGCCTGTTGCCATTCCGGATGCCGCATGGCCTCTTTAAATGACTGTGGCTCAGTACCTGCAGTGATAGCAGCCAAGAAATGCCGATGGCGAAGAGAAAATTTATCACAACTAACATAATGTGCTATAGGAAATGGTGTACCTGAGGAGACTGTTGGAGTAGGAGCAGAGAGAGATGGACTTTTAGAGGAGGAGGAAACCATAGTAGTACAAGTAATAAAGTCCTTCAGACGAGTGAACGGAAGCTTGGACCGCATCCCACGGCCCATAACCGAATCCGGAGCCATGGTAGACTGCTGCTGTCCACCCGCAGGAATATCACGCGGCCCACCCGCGGACGATGAAACAGGACGAGGCTGAATGGTAGGAGGCTGCTGTCCACCCGCAGGGATATCACGCGGCCCACCCGCGGACAATGAAACAGGACGCGAAGGTTGCTATCCACCCGCAGGGTTATCACGCGGCCCACCTGCGGACGGAGAAGCAGCACGCGACCTATCAGTAGGTTGGGTAGCCAAGGGCCCAGGGACCGAATCCGACACAAATTCTGGGTATTCATCCCAATCAAGGCAAGAAGCCATGTCCATATGAGGAGTAGGAGTGCGACTATCCGCACTAGGCAAGTAAGGGAACACATCTTCAATAAATTTTACATCCCGGGACACGAAGTATTGATGAACCTCAAGATCATATAGTAACCATCCTTTTTTCGCAAACGGATAACCCACAAAGATGCACTTGCGACTACGACTCGCAAACTTGTCCCCCTTAGAACGTTGATTGTAGGCAAAACAAAGACAACCAAAAACTTTCAATTCATCAAAGTGGGGCGGCTCACCAAAGAGCAATTCATAAGGAGTTTTCTTGTGAAGCAACAGTGAGGGAGTACGATTAATAATGTGAGCAGCAGCTAAAATAGACTCGCCCCAAAAAGAAATAGGAAGATGAGCTTGAAAACGAAGAGCGCGAGCAACATTAAGAATATGTTGATGCTTGCGTTCTACCCTGCCGTTTTGTTGGGGGTGCCTACACATGATTTTTGAAAAATTATCCCAACAGCGGTAAAATACGATTCAAGGCAGTTGGACTCCGTTCCATTATCACTACGCACAATTTTAATCTCTTGAGAAAATTGACGTTTAATCATAGCAATAAAAGACATGAATAAACGAAACACTTCAGTTTTGTCAACCATTAAATACACCCAGACAGCACGGGAATAATCATCCACTAAAGTCAAGAAATAACGAGATCCACAAGAAGAGGGTGTCGCATAGGGACCCCATAAATCACAATGAACCATCTCAAATATCCGAGAAGCTTTATTTTCACTTAAAGTAAAACGACACCTAGGCTGCTTAGCTTTGTAACAAACAACACAACCTTTGTCTAAACTAAGTGCAGAAGAAATAAAAGGAAGTAACTTTACTACAGCTTCGGAAGCATGCCCCAATCTCATGTGCCAGAAAGCCAGATCAGAAGTAGTGGAGGTAGCAGTAGTAACAGAGGCCGCAAGAGCAAAATGTGGCTGCCGAAAATAGTAAAGTCCATCCCGTCTCTCACCCGTTCCAATCAGCTCCCTCGAATGCAGGTCCTGAATAGCACAAATGTTAGTAGAAAAAGTGACAAAGAAAGCCAAGTCATCACTCATTTGGGTGACAGAGATCAAATTACACCGCAGATGGGGCACATATAATACATTATGAAGGACAAGTCCATCACTCAAATGAACAGTACCAGATTGAGTAGCCAGAACCGAAGCCCCATTAGGAAGGCCAACCGGACACTCATCAATAAAAATAACATCACATAAGAAGGAAAGATCACCCGTGACATGATGAGTACAACCAGTATCAATAATCCATGATGAAAGCTCGAACTTACCATTTAAACGATTCGAAGGGGTAGGAGATGAATTACCAAAGGTGGCAAAGAGAGCCTGCCATTGCTCAGAAGTGATTGCAGGAG
Source organism: Beta vulgaris subsp. vulgaris (assembly GCF_026745355.1). Taxonomy (NCBI): domain Eukaryota; kingdom Viridiplantae; phylum Streptophyta; class Magnoliopsida; order Caryophyllales; family Amaranthaceae; genus Beta; species Beta vulgaris. Next base: position 10,674,032 of record NC_079205.1, on the reverse strand, counting down.
CAGTGCCGCTCGAACCAGGGACCATAGGAGCCTCGGCAGGGGTGGCATTAGCACGCACACCACCCCGACCGCGACCAACAGCAGGCATCGAGGATGTACGACCACGACCACGCGAAGAGCTCTCCTCGGCCTTGTGACCAAACTTTTCGTACCACCAATCGGGGGTACCGTGAAGTGAGAAACAGGTAGACTCATCATGACCTGTTTTGTAGCAGTGAGAACATGTGAAGCTCGATTTTTGAGCACGAGACACCGCACCCCCCTGCTGCGAGAATCGGTTCGAACCGCGAAGCCGAGAACTTCCGGTTTTTCTTCCTTAGCCCGAGTAAGACCACGAACACGTTCCTCTTGAGACACTTGTTGGAAGGCTTTGTTTAAGGTGGGAAGGGGATCTTGAGACGTCCTCTTTTGAAATGCCTATTTTGCCCCCCTTCCCTTTCTAAATTACAAAAGGAATGTCAAAATCAAAATCCACTAAAAGAAAACTACCGAAAATTAATTTACAACACTCACTCACAAATCACGTAAAAGAAGAAACTTTACAAACTCATATAATTGAGAAAATCACTTTATAAAAATCACACAAATCCCTCAAATAATCAAGAAACTTTATTAAAACTTAGAATTAACATACAAACTAAAAGTAATAACCTAGAATGTCAATACACACAAAAACATTTACAAAAATTTACTTACAAATCACTATTCTCAAGAACCATTCACAATTAATGATGGGCCATGATAAAAAATGAAGGTGTATTTGTCGTGAAATCGGAATTTAGAAGTTAGACAAGGAAAAAATTATTTACTTTTCTTTTTTATAGTGTTTCCTATATATAATAAAACTTTTACAGATATTGGGACCTATCTTTTTTATTATATAATAGTGATTAATTATCAAGGTAAAAAGGTTTATGTAAAATATCATTCAAGAATTAAAGTACAATATATCTCTATTATATAAGGGAATGGGGGAGCTATTGTGTTTCCGAATTAAGAGACTATGTTACCCCCTTCCCATTCTAAATTACAAATTTAGTTACAAATCAAATGGGGCTTCAAACAAAAATATCAAAAATATAATTATAACAATCACTCACAAGTCAACTAAAATCATAAAATTGCATAATTTACGTTATGCAACTCATTTACTTTACAAAAACTTAAAAACTCACTTACTAACTACAACCTATGAAAAAATTGACTTGAAATCAAAGTGTCCACTTTCTTTACAATTTATGAAGTATTGTACTTAATTTAAAAATCACTAAAAAATTATAAATAAAATTCGATAAAATTTCAATTTTGTTCATAGAATTTAACTTTGAAAAGTAAAAAAAAAAAATGGTGAGAGAGTTAAGTGACAGAAACTAAACCAATCAAATTTTGCAACTAAAAACAATAATACTTTGTATGTCTAATGTTCAAATTTTGATTCTTATGCCGAAGGAAATCGAGTTTCTGTTTCGAAAAATATTCAAGCACGCATCGCGTGCAAAAAAATCTAGTAGAGATATGTTGTATTTTAATTCTTAAATGATATTTTCTATAAACCTTTTTACCTTGATAATTGATCGCTGTTATATAATTGAAAAAGATAGGTCCAAATATATGTAAAAGTTTCATTATAAAAAAGTAAATAATTTTTTCCTTGTCTAACTTCTAAATTCTGATTTCACTACAAATACACCTCTATATTTTATCATGACCCACCATAAATTGTGAATGGTTCTTGAGAATAGTGATTCATAAGTAGATTTTTTTAAATGTTTTTGTATGTATTGACGTTCTAGGTTATTAGTTTTAGTTTGTATGTTAATTTTAAGTTTTAATAAAGTTTCCTGATTATTTGAGTGATTTGCGTGATTTTTATAACGTGATTTTCTCAATTGTATGAGTGATTTGTAAAGTATCTTCTTTTAAGTGATTTGTCAGTGATTTGTGAGTGAGTGTTGTAAATTAATTTTCGGTAGTTTTCTTTGAGTGTCAATTTTGATTTTGACATTTCTATTGTAATTTAGAAAGGGAAGGGGGCAAAATAGGCATTTCAAAAGAGGACACCGTTGATCCTTCCTTCCCTTATATAATAAAGATATTCATTAAGTCCCACATTGGAGTTTCCTTTTGTAACTCATAACTTCATGTATTTGAATATTCTTATAATTAATTGCCCACCTACAAAAGGTGTGTAGCTATTTAAAAGAAATTTGTCTTCTAGCCATTTGTTAAAAATGGATTAGTTTTTTTCAATAATTTTTGAACTTTGAAAATGGATTAGTTTTTTCAATAATTTTTGAAGTCAGGAGCTACATGAGACAATAAATTAAAGTTAAACATATATATATAATCCAAGACAAACATATGTTGTGCTGACACATGTACTCTTCCTTCTTATACACAATCAAATGAGAAATTAAACAATAAACTTTTGTGTTTCAAGACTCAAACCTCTAACCTCTTATTTGATATGCTAAAGCACTAACCAACTACACTATACTCCCTCCGTTTCCTAAAGATCTTCCCTCTTTCCATTTAAGGGTGTTTCCAAAAGATCTTCCCTCTTTTGCTTTATTCCTTATTTGGCAAAACAAATTATCTATTTACCCTCTCATGTCACTATCATATGGTCCACCATTACATTATTAATTCAATTTTACTCCCTTTCTCTCTCCTACTTTAACCCCTTTTTATTTGTTTATTTATCTTAACCCCTTTCTCTCTCCTACTTTACTCACACCATGCCCCACACAACTTGATTTTCCTTGGTATCTGTAGGAACAGTAAGTGGGAAGATCTTTAGGAAACGGAGGGAGTAATACTCAATTGGTCTTTTTTGGGGGGAAATATCATTTAAAGAAGATAATATTTTTGAAGACTTCAAATGCACGTTGGTAAATAATGTAATACCCTCATGATTGCTTTAAAGGGGTCTAACAGGTTACTCATTTCAACAAGATGCATCTTTCTTTTAGAGAGCTCATTCGTTAGTTACTTTCTTAGGGTGTGCATGTGTGAGAACGATGGCGGAAACATCGTCTTCTGGAAATAACACTACTACAAGAAATGCTTTTGAATAACTAAGTGATAAGATCAACATAAATAAATAGTATAATTAAATTAATTAGATTAATATCCAAAAGAGAAAAAAAAAACTCTTAAACTAACGAAAATTCTAGGCCTAAATATTTTAATGCTCACATCTCAAACCGAGCCCAAAACCAAAGAAGATTCTCATCAACGTAACATAAACTGCAAAAATATACAACAAATATCCACAATCAGTGGGGAGAAACTAACAACACTCCCACCTCAATTAGGATCCACATAGGAATTATCAAGCACTAATAAATAAGTCTCAATCAACATAAAGCATCAACCTGAACCAAATAATCTAAAGGATAGTTGTTGGTCCTGGATGCGCATTGATGACGAATGATGATAGACTCCACTCCGTATGGGTTTGGGTGTTACAAACAGTATCACCTTAGAATTTTAAAGTGGAAAAGAAAGAAATAATAATAATAATAATAATAAAAAATAATAATAATAATAATAATAATAATAATAATAATAATAATAATAATATTATAGGACGGTCGCGGAAACATCATCTTCTAGGAATATCACTACTACGAGAATGCATTTGAATAACTAACTGATAAAATCAACGGATTTTTCAGTATATACCCTCGACAATTTTTTTTTATTCATCATATACCTTCGATGTTTTCAAAATTCACCGTATATCCCTCAATTTCTTGATAATTCACTATGTACACTTAATGATAAACGATTATCAGTTTTTTTAATCATTAAGCCTTGATTCCATTACTAAACCTTATTTCATCCCTATTTCACTCATTTACCCTAATAAAATAGCATTGAAACAACACATAAGGCCAAAGAAGAAGCAAGAGAGTTATGGTGGAAAGCAGCTAAAATGGGCCATTTGTTGTGTTTTAATGGTGTTCAATTACGGCTAACGACTCAAATAGGGGTTAACTGTGATTTTGTAACAGAATAAAGGAATAATGATAAAAAAGATGATAATCGTAAATCATTAAGGTTACATGGTGAATTATTAAGAAATTGAGGGGTATATGCTGAATTTTGAAAACATCGAGGGTATATGGTGAATAAAAAAAATTGTCGGGGGTATATGGTGAAAAATCCGTAAAATCAACATAAATAAATAGTATGAATAATTAAATTAATTAGATTAATATCCAAAAGAGAGAAAAAACAACTCTTAAACTAACAAAAATTCTAGGCCTAAACTTTTTAATGCTCACATCTCAACCCGATCCAAAACCAAAGAAGATTCCCATCAACGTAACATAAACTGCAAAAATATACAACAAATATCCACAATCAGTGGGGAATAACTAACAACACTCCCAACTCAATTAGGATCCACTTAGGAGTTATCAAGCATTAATAAATAAGTCTCGATCAACATAAAACATCAAACTGAACCAAATAACAGCCAAACAACAACCAACAGTTTAGCATGCTTGAATAAAGTAAAACAACAATAATGAACTTAGGATAAGTGTACAAGATCCATAGATAAGCCTCCAAAACAATTAAACCAAATTATATAATATGTTTTGAGAAACAGCATAACGTCAATGGATCGCAACCTACTTCCTAAGCTTTGTCAGATCGAAATCTCCATATAGCATATGGGCTTACATTCCCTACTGCATGTGTCTAAGAATGACCAAACTCTCGATGCAGGTTGGTACCGAGCTCAGTACTTCCCAACCTCTCCGACGACAACAATTAACCCAGGTATTACCCCAGCTTTTGTCGTCAACGTCAAGAGCAGTAGACAAATGACTATGTTAAAGGCAAGCGAGACTATATATGAGATGATGGCAAACGACAAAGAATTGCAAATATTACAAGTTTTAGGCGACGGTGGCACAAAGTTAACAGTGTTTGTCATCCCCGAATTATGAAATTTAAAAATAATAACATATTTGTTTATTGTAACTTACTCGGAGCATCATCCGGGTAAAAGAAATTCAGTATATATATATATATATATGGTTTACAACTAATTACACTAGCAATTTACGCACGTGTTGCGTGCCTCATTTTTTTTAAAATACAAATTTTACCTTTTTTAGGCATTAGCAAGGGTAAAATTTGATCCATGATCCCGAAATTGTAATCGGAAAGTATAAACTAAATTCAGTTTTTTTTTCCTTGTCTAACTTCTAAATTCTGTTTTCACACATTGATATTTAAAATTTTCATTATTTAAAATTTTGTCCTTTTTCTAGATTTTAACACTTTGAGCTTCAATTATATTTGAAATGAAATTTTAAATTATTCATACACAATTTGATATTGAATTTTTCTTAGAAAAACAAAAATTGTTACTTTTCGCAAATTAATGTATTTTTTTTCCTTAAAATGGATTTTTGCAAAAGTTGTTCGTAAAAAGTTTGATATTGTTTTGTTTTTCGAAATTTATTTCTGAACATGGATTTTTTGCAAAAGTTTTGGGCGAAAATTTTAATATTGGCATTTTTTTAGAAAAAACTAAATTTGTTTTATATGAAAATGAATTAAATTTGAGTCTGATTGTATAAAAGCCTTTTTGAACTCATTGCTATCATCTCCATTTTTTTAACTACATAACAGTCGACTAAGTTGTTATTGTTTATTTCAACTAATGTGAAATAATTTTGAAGCTTAAAAGAATTATGTACCTTTTTGGAAGTTCACAAATTATCGATGGATAAATGTGTGATATCCCCGTCAAAATCTTATATCTTTCTCTGATTTGTGTTTATAGGTAACTTTTGTGAGTATGTAATTGTGAGTGGTTCTTGAGAATAGTGATTTCTAAGTAAACTTTTGTAAATGTTTTTGTATGAAATGACTTTCCAGATTATTAGTTTTAGTTTGTATGTTAATTTTAAGTTTTAATAAAGTTTCCTGATTATTTGAGTGATTTGCGTTATTTTTATAACGTGATTTTCTCAATTGTATGAGTGATTTGTAAAGTTTCTTCTTTTAAGTGATTTGTGAGTGAGTGTTGTAAATTAATTTTCGGTAGTTTTCTTTGAGTGCCGATTTTGAATTTAATATTCCTTTTGTAATTTAGAAAGGAAAGGGGGGTAAAATAGACATTTCAAAAAAAGACACCATTGTTGCCCCCTTCTCTTATATAATAGAGATAAAAACAATATAAAAGAAACAATATTATGAAAGATAAATTTGATGAAAAAAAATGGAAGATATATTATTGGTCAAAGTAAATTTTGTAAAACTTGCCTGGCCTTTTGGTGCAAAAGAAATTTGTCGGAAATGGGAAGCATATGGTGAACAAACCATACTTATTAGAGTATGTACAATGGGGCTCTCCAACTAGCTCTCCAACTAGCTCTCCAAGGAGAGAGAAAATGGAGAGCCACCTCTTACCCAACAATGGGGCTCTTGGGTGTGTCTTGGGTGTCTCTCCATGGAGACACTTTGCCAAAGGGCTCTTGGGGGAGATACCATTTGGGTTGATGGAGAGATGGCTCTCCAATGTGTGGGACCCACTTTTTATTGTAATTACTTCAATTCTTTTTTCTTCATGCAACTATTTAATGATCTTTTCTATAAAATTAAAAAAAAGATGGTAATAATTATTATGTCAACAAGTATAATTTTCCTTTATCTATAAAATGAGCCTAATATTGGATATTTAAAAATTAGTTTTTCATGTTGTAGGTTAATTCTTCATTCCATGCCAAATTTATGAAAATTAAATATTAGCACTCATAATTATATTGTTTTTTTAAAAATTCTACTTTGCTTAAATTATGAAAAAGATTAATTTGTAATTATATTTAATTTACATGAATAACTTAATTTATATAACTTTGATCATAATATGAAATGAGGTTCATTTATTGACATGGGGACCACAAAATAATGAAAAGTTGAATGGAGAGCTCTTTAAAGGGTTTTTTGTTGTTGGGTGTTTTTAAACATGGCTCTTGAGAGTAGCTTGAAGAGAGAGAATAGGAGAGAGAGTGTGGAGAGCTAGTTGGAGAGACACCAACCATTGTACATGCTCTTACGAGTATTACAAAGCAACTTTAAAACCGATGTAGTATTTTAGTTATGCTATGTTTAGGAAATTTTATAAGGAAATTCATCTTCAGTGGATGATAGATACTCATTAAAGGTCATCCTAATGAGTAAGGAAATCACCCTCATGGCAATTAAATTCATCCTATTTATGGAAAATCCGTCACCCTCAATTCTAGTCGAGTAATATATCTTGACTTAACTTATGCACAAAAAATAGACCTTAGTTATAGTCTCACTAGCCTTCATATGCACGCGATGCGTGCGTTAATTTCAAAATTTGTTATTCTATTAGATACTCCATTCGTACTTTATTTATGATTAAACTTAAATATGAAAAATTCAACAGTTAGATGAATTTAGATATATTAATTCGCTAATGTAAAAAAATAAAAAAAGTTGTGAGTGATTGTTAACATTAATTTTTGTGAATGAATATTGAACAGAAAGAACAAAAATAATGAGTTGGTTTAACTGAATTAAAGAGTATCAAAGGTAGTGAATGTTCAGACTTTTCATATGCACGTTATGTATGCCATCTTTTTTTATAAGGTATAAATATTTTGTCCATTTAATTTTTGATTGAAGTATTTGATGCATATACCATTTTAAACTTGTTTTAAATGGCAAGTTGGAATGAGAATTTTTTAATGATTTGCTTTTGTAATTTTTTTCATTCCATTAATTAGATCATTAAGGATATTTTAGTCACTTCAAAAGAGGACACCACACCTCCTCCCTTGGCTTATATAATAGAGATAAGTACCTTCAATATTCTGTTAGTTACGAATTCGATAAAATGTTGTGGTCTTTCATACCATCAGTAAGCAGACCTAGAAAAGTACAACAGAAATTACCAAGGAAAAAGGAACTAGCGTGATCAACCATTACACCAGGCCACAACTATATTTGATATCCTCGAATACAATAGCCTTGTTCTTCATATAACTCTACCTTGTAGAGTTTTACTAAAACTCTAGAGGATCCGAACTTCCTTGTTCATACCACATAGGTAAAATTGTCAGAAACTAGCTTATAGAGGCACATTTTTTAAAAATATATAAAAAACTATCTTATATCACGTTTATTGTAGAAAACTACTTTATAAGTGGAAAAAAAAATTTAAAAAGCACTATAAAAATTTGAATTTCCTAACCATGGTTAACTATGCCCTCCGAATCCCTTCAATTTTTTGGTTTCGGGGCAAATTGTGTACAACTGACTTAGAGTTACGTGATTTGCTAGCATAATTGCACCAAATTTGCCTCTTTTATGCTTGAAAATAAAGTCTTTTTGGATGCAAAATTAAATCTGATGCTTTTCCCATTATTTATGAGTTTGAACATAGAGAAGCTCCTGATAAGGTAGTTTTGCAAAATAAACGAAATATAAGGTAATTTTTTTAAAAAGGTAATTTATGACCATGTTTGGTATCACATAAGCAGAAAGGATGAACGAGCATTACAACAATGGTACAAAGTTGTCAAATGACTGTTTTTCCTACAGCTATCGCTAATTCATACTTTATATCAGGTAATGGGTACCTGCAATAGGGCTTTGCTCTTCAGTGCACAATCAAGAAGAAATGCAACAAATGACATGATAAAAGTATATCTTCAAGATTGTTCATGAATCCTGACCTTTTCTTCCGACTTCAATCAAAAGATAAATCAATCGATAAGATACAAACCATTATTGCAAGGAAACAAGATGCCACATGAAAGATCTAAAATCTATGCGCATAAAGAGTAAACATAGAGACCTAAATAAAGCAACCATTCTATCTGTGACTGTAATTGGATTCCCTCTAAACATAAGGGTAAGATACGAATGATAACACCCCAAGACCATATCCACATGACTAGTGCTCGTTAGAAATAAAAACGATGATAATGAATAAAAATAAAGAAGAAAGAGAGAATACCCAAAAATAAAATTATGTAGCTTCCTCAATGGTGCACAGTGCCATCTTCAACAAGAACAAAAGAGAAAGATAGATGACCAAAATTCAAAGCCTTTCGGTCAACCTTCTTTCGCTCCCTTTTTTCTGTTAGTTTCCGATCTCTAATAAGGAAAGGGAGGTAATATATAATACTACGTAATTAAAGTCCCACATCAGAGTTTTTAGTTGTAACATCTAACTTTATATTAACGAATACTGTCATGATTAGTTACCCATCTACTATAGGTGGGTAGCTATATTAATTGAATTTGAATCATGCTGAACTTAGATAATTTATTTAATAGCCATCCGTCAAAGATGGTCTAGTTTTTTGTTACCATTTTGCTCAACATCAAACTTATCTCTTGGTTTTTCTTTAATGTCACTACTGTTGGTTTAGATGGAGTGTTTTTATAATAGATAATTATAGAAATATTCCCCTAAAAAAATATATATAGAAATGAAGTTATTAACATACGTATTCATAAGGATTATAAATCACTATATATTAGACTTACGTTCATTTAAAAAAATAATGATGTATTTTAATCGACCTTTACATTCGCATGTGAAAATTTTGAAGAAATAAACTACATTGCTAATTGAATACATTATTACACTGTTGGACTATGAATATGTTCTTCTTTAGAAAAATTTTGTATAATTTTTCTATAAATAAATAGATGAAATTCGGCAATTAAATTAATTTTGATAGCGGCTTTGCACGCATAGCATGCATATAAGACTAGTTTATATAACTGAAAGTCTTGAATTAGAATATTAGATAACCTTGTTGGTGATTAGAGATTACAATCATCGTTATATAATTGCATTAATATCAGAACAATTCTTTAAAGGAAGTACAATCTACAAAAACTATATCAAATTCTTTAAAGGAAGTAACTTTTACTGTAGAAAGGTTACTTTATATAAGTGACTGATACCCCGTTGTACAATCTTATGATCATACTGAACTATATATCAACAACTATTGCAAGAAAAGCAAGAAAAAGTGATATATCGTTTCATCTGTAATTTGATTCCCTCTAAAAATAAGGATAACATACAAATGGTAACGTTGCAGACCCTATCAACATTAGTGTTTGAAAACAAGTTAACAAGCCATATGAAAATTCAAATATATATGGCCCTGTTTGGCAAATAGAGTTTATAAATGTATTTGGTAAAAAATTAACTGATTACTTAAAGCTTATTGCCATTTGTTTGTGTAAAATAATATTTATAGACATTTTAATACATATGTGTAGTATTTATTATTAGAGGCAAAAATGTCATTACATATATTTCTACCTAATCCTTTAGAGAAAAAGCTCTTATTAGGAGCTTTTTCATTTTGGAATTTTTTATTCCAAAACTTTCTAAAACTCTCTTTTACCAAACACTCATGTTAGAATTTTTGACTAGTCAAAACTCTAAAATTAACCCAAACCTCTCTTTTTGCTCCAAAACTCTAATTGCCAAATACCCCATAGTGTTTATAATACAAACGATGGTAATGAATGGGAAGCTGGAATAAAGAAGAAAAGTATACCTCAAAAAAAAAAAACTTGAGGGGAAGGACAATGTTCTGCTAGAAACTAAGTTTGTATATCCAAAAAGTAGATATTGTCTTAAAAATTATTTTAAACCTCCCAAGTTTTCAAGGCAGAGGATATAAAACAAAAATCTAATAGTCACCTTCAGCTTTTTTTTCTTTTGGTTTGTTTGCCAAATTAAATTGCCATCTCTAATGAGAGAAAAAAATATAAATTACATATTCCTTTTAAAGGACTACGAGTCTACGACACAAGAAAGAATACTTTGGAAAAAAATGACTTTACCCACCCTACTCCCACATCCTATATTGTTTCTTTTTTGGTACAATTCACGTTCCACATTGTTTTTTTGCCATTTCGAGAACCCCTTAGTAAGAAAAATTATCCTTTGGGCAGTCTACACAAGATCATGCTCCCTGAAGTGCAACAAGCTCCAACCCCCTATACATACAACATTGAAATTTGTTTCCACTATAATATTCACCTTGGTCTTCCATATGGGAGATAAAAAGTCATACCAAATCTAAAGGTTATTGGTATTCATGTTGCACATTGTAATTATTCATATTAATTACCTACCTTTATATATATACTTTCATTACTAGTATTAGTTACCCAACTATAAAAAGTGGATAGCCACTCTAAAATCAAAGAATATCATAGAGCCATCCATTACGTATGGTCTATTTTTTACATATCATTAGAAACACTTGTAACATAAAGTGTACTCCCTCCGTATTTTTTTATCTTTCTCACTTAGAACCATGACACTATTCACAATTAGAGAGAATCTTTTAGATTTTTCTCAATATATAAGAAAAAATATAGTGATGTGGAATTTTGTTTGATTCGTCTCAATTAACTCACCTTCTCCCCAAATACACCAGAGGATTTTCGAGGCCTTCTCCAGGATACCCTCAATGTGAAAGAAAGCCAGGATTTGGGTCTGTACTTGGGCCTTCCCATATCCCATAAAAGACCAAACCGATCACAGGTACAATTCATTGTCGACAAGGTGAGGGCGAGATTAGCTAAGTGGAAAACGAGTTATTTATCTAGAGCGGGGAGGTTGTGTCTTATTATCCATTCCACGGATTCCATTGTCCCGGCCTACTACATGCAAGCTACTGAGCTTCCAGCCCAAACACGTAAAGACCTGAACCAATTCTGCAATAATTTTCTATGGGGGGAGGAAGATCAGAAGAAAACTTCATTTGATAAACCGGGAGACCACCTTTCTCCCAGAAGACCAAGGGGGGCTCGGTATCAGGGAGTAGGGTAGAATGAACTTAACTTTTATGGTCAATTTAGGATGGAAGATGTCCCAAGGCCCCTCCAATCTTGCCCAAGAGTGTATTAAATCAAAGTACGTCCACAACAACCGAGCTACAAAATTCACTAACGGGTCGCATGTGTGGAAGCTGGTCGGGAAAGGGTGGGACCTGCTTAGTAACAAGTGTCTCTGGAATATTGGGGATGGTAAAACCATTAGTTTCTGGCTTGATGATTGGCTGGGGATAGGTCCACTGAGGAAATATATTGCGGGGCCTTCAAAGGAAGGGGAAGATCAGTTAGTGTTAGCTGACGTAATGACTGAAGGAATTTGGGATGTATCAAGGATTTCTATTTACCTCGCTGATGAATTCATAGATCGAATCTTAAGTATACCCACACCATCCATTAACCGCAACAACCTGTTGATACCGTCTTTTGTCACCCACAAGGGGTTCTCTCTTGCTTTAGCCTACAAAGCACAACTCCCCTCTACAGAACCCATTAACGACCTCTCCTAGGTATGGAAAGCTCGGATGGAACCCAAGTTGAAGATGTTCTTTTGGCTTCAGTGGCATGACCGTCTGCCTCATAGGAAACTCCTCACAATTAGAAAGATCATCCAATCCCCAACATGCCTTAGCTGTCTCACTCTTCCTGAAGATTCCCCGCATGTTCTTAGATTGTGTAGCGAGTCGAAAGCCCTTCGGCTTCTCACCCGAGCCCTATCTCTCCCTTCCATGCCCTTCCATTCTTGGCTGTAGTTAAATTTAGAATCTAGTATCCGTTTTAAGGATGTAGAGTGGAGGATACTCTTCCCTTATATATGTCACAAAATTTGGAAAGACCGAAACAATCGAATCTTTAGAGCAGCTTCTGAGACTGAAGCCAACACTATAATATCCAAGGCCCTTGTTGTGTGCGGAAGTTCCTATTGGCCATGCCTAATAACCTCACTAACTCGATTTCTCAAAATGTAAACCATTCGGGGGGTACCCACCCAAGTTATTGTTTTTCCATGCAGGTAGACGCGTCCTTTGTTAGCACTCTTATATCTTCGGGCATGGGGGGTGATCACGGATTGTCAGGGGAGTTGGACCTTGGCATTTCAGAAGAAATGTTATGCAAATAAAAGATGCGCTTTCAGTCGACTTATTGTGTATTTATTAGGGCCTTCAACTTATCTATCAGAGAACCATCGACTGTACTATATTATATTCAGATTGCAGGTTAGCGATGGAGCTACTACACAATATTGAGGTGTCTGACAGGTACTCCAATATTGTTTTCTTGTGTAGTAAGTGGTGGAACATGACGCCGAACTTGAAGATTGAGTTCCATGCAAGGAGCAGGAACAAGTGTGCGGATGCGATGGCTAGAGCAGCTAGAATTTCGGATTTAGGATGTAATGTAACTAGGATGTTTCCCTCTTCCCCTAGTTATGGTATGAACTATGCTACTATGGTTTGTAACTGATTGTTAGTATTATTTATATATGCTCCATGTTCACCCAAAAAAAATACAATTATTATAATTTTTACTAATATGTAATGAAAGATACTTAATGTAGAATAAATGAACTGGCAAACGTGCAAAGTCAAAGTAGGAAAGATAAAAAAAATACAGAGGGGGTACTCACCTAAACGATAATAGTTTTGCTCCTTTAAAGTATATTTTACCATTGTTCTTAAAGAACATAGCATAAGATTTAGGAAAAATGTAAGGGCTATGTATAAGGTGCTTATAATGGAAATAAAATATTGAATCAAGCATTTATTACCTCAGTTGATGTGAAGATGTGTCTTGAATTCTTAAATTGTTTCCATTTAATGAAATGTATTTAATGCTTATATGTAACCCTTAGGGCTACATATAACATTACCCTAAGATTTATATGCTCTTTTGTCATTTTCAATTTTCCTTCTCTTGATATTGTTGAGAGATACTAGACCCAACCAAAAGTCCACAAGTACATATGATATAAGTCATAAAGTCATGCACTATAATTCTCTTATGAATGCGTCTTTCATACTACCTCTCTTTTTATTTAGTTGCAACAATTTCTACTTTTAGGTGTTTTTTATTAGTTGCAATATTTTCCTTTTTAGGAAAGCTTTTGGGATAATTTGACTATATTACCCTTATTTCACCTACTCTCCCCATTTAATTACAGTATTAGTAGCAGGGGCAAGTGGGTCAATTATACTCTCTTTTCTCATTTCTTAAAATTTGTGCAAAAAGATGAATGTTGCAACTAAATAAAAACAGAGGTAGTAATTAACTTCCAGGAATGTTGGTCTTTGAGGAGGTGTTAGGAATCACACAGGGAAATGGTTAAATGGGCAGCGGAAATCTTGGACATATACGAAGAGATCATGGTTGCCGAAACAAATTGACTCCAAAGAATCATAATATTCTCTGATCGCAAAGTGAATAGCAAACTCTTGCAGATGCCTACTTGCGGATGTCTTAGCTAATGAATGTAGGAATATGAGTAATAGTAGTAAATTAGTAATATTCTAAGGATTTTCTCCAACCTCCTTAGTTAGTGTATCGATATATATGATTGTAATTATAGCAAACTCTTTAATTTGCATGCTTAATGAATGAATGAATTAATCCCTTTCAACCAAAAAAACATATTGTTAGAAACTTTGATAACCTCATAGCCATAGCCTTACCAAATTGTCATTCAAACACAAAAATAGTAATACCCCTGCTCACCTTCGCCCCCCCCCCCCCCCCCTTTTTTTTTTTTTTTTTGTTAGTTTCCAATCTCTTATCGGAAATGAGAAGTAATATATAGTAAGAATTTTTGGCACGCGATGCGTGCTTGAAATTTTTTCGAAACAGAAACTCGATTTTCTTCGGCATAAGAGTTTAAATTTGAACATTAGAAATACGAAGTATAATTTGTTTTAGATGCAAAATTTGATTGGTTTAGTTTCTGTCACTTAAGTCTTTCACCATTTTTTTTTTTTTTTTTTCTTTTCAAAGTTAAATTCTATGAACAAAATAGAAATTTTATTGAATTTATTTATTATTTCTAATATTATGATTTTTTACTTGATTTTTGAATTAAGTACAATACTACATAAATTGTAGTTTGTAAGTGAAGTTTTAAATTTTTGTAAAGTTTCATCATTTTAGTGATTTGCGTAACATAAATCATGCAATTTTATGATTTTAATTGACTTATGATATTGTATTAATTATATTTTTGGTATTTTTGTTTGAAGTCCCCTTTGATTTGTAAGTGAATTTGTAATTTAGAATGGGAAAGGGGTAACATAGTCTCTTCATTCAGGGACACCATAGCTCCCCCTTCCCTTATATAATCTCTATTATATAAGGGAAGAGGGGAGCAATGGTGTCCTCTTTTGAAATGCCTATTTTGCCCCCCTTCCCTTTCTAAATTACAAAAGGAATGTCAAAATCAAAATTCACTAAAAGAAAACTACCGAAAATTAATTTACAACACTCACTCACAAATCACGTAAAAAAGAAACTTTACAAACTCATATAATGGAAAATCACTTATAAAAATCACACAAATCGCTCAAATAATCAAGAAATTTTATTAAAACTTAGAATTAACATACAAACTAAAATAATAACCTAGAATGTCAATACACTCAAAAACATTTACAAAAATTTACTTACAAATCACTATTCTCAAGAACCATTCACAATTAATGATGGGCCATGATAAAAAATGAAGGTGTATTTGTCGTGAAATCGGAATTTAGAAGTTAGACAAGGAAAAATTATTTACTTTCTTTTTTATAGTGTTTCCTATATATAATAAACTTTTACAATATTGGACCTATTTTTTTATTATATAATAGGATTAATTATCAAGGTAAAAAGGTTTATGAAAATATCATTCAAGAATTAAAGTACAATATATCTCTATTATATAAGGGAATAGGGAGCTATTGGTTTCCCGAATAAGAGACTATGTTACCCCCTTCCCATTCTAAATTACAAATTTATTACAAATCAAAGGGCTTCAAACAAAAATATCAAAAATATATTATAAACAATCACTCACAAGTCAACTAAAATCATAAAATTGCATAATTTACGTTATGCAAACTCATTTACTTTACAAAAACTTTAAAAACTCACTTACTAACTACAACCTATGAAAAAATTGACTTGAAATCAAAGTGTCCACTTTCTTTACAATTTATGAAGTATTGTACTTAATTCAAAAATCACTAAAAAATTATAATATTAAAAATTATAAATAAAATTCGATAAAATTTCAATTTTGCTCATAGAATTTAACTTTGAAAAGTAAAAAAAAAAAATGTCGAGAGAGTTAAGTGACAGAAACTAAACCAATCAAATTTTGCAACTAAAAACAATAATACTTCGTATGTCTAATGTTCATATTTTGACTCTTATGCCGAAGAAAATCGAGTTTCTGTTTCGAAAAATATTCAAGCACGCATCGCGTTGCAAAAAAAATCTAGTAGAATATGTTGTATTTTAATTCTCAAATGATATTTTATATAAACCTTTTTACCTTGATAATTGATCGTTGTTATATAATTGAAAAAGATAGGTCCAAATAAATGTAAAAGTTTCATTATAAAAAAGTAAATAATTTTTTTCCTTGTCTAACTTCTAAATTCTGATATCACTACAAAGACACCTCTATATTTTATCATGACCCACCATAAATTGTGAATGGTTGTTGAGAATAGTGATTTTTAAGTAAATTTTTTAAATGTTTTTGTATGTATTGACGTTCTAGGTTATTAGTTTTAGTTTGTATGTTAATTTTAAGTTATAATAAAGTTTCTGATTATTTGAGTGATTTGCGTGATTTTTATAACGTGATTTTCGCAATTGTATGAGTGATTTGTAAAGTATCTTCTTTAAGTGATTTGTGAGTGATTGTGAGTAGTGTTGTAAATTAATTTTCGGTAGTTTTCTTTGAGTGTCGATTTTGATTTTGACATTTCTTTTGTAATTTAGAAAGGGAAAGGGGCAAAATAGGCATTTCAAAAGAGGACACCGTTGCTCCTTCCTTCCCTTATATAATAAAGATATTCATTAAGTCCCACATTGAGTTTCCTTTTGTAACTCATAACTTCATGTATTTGAATATTCTTATAATTAATTGCCCACCTACAAAAGGTGTGTAGCTATTTAAAAGAAATTGTCTTCTAGCCATTTGTTAAAAATGGATTAGTTTTTTTCAATAATTTTTGAACTTTAAAAATGGATTAGTTTTTTCAATAATTTTGAAGTCAGGAGCTACATGAGACAATAAATTAAAGTTAAACATATATATAATCCAAGACAAACATATGTTGTGCTGACACATGTACTCTTCCTTCTTATACACAATCAAATGAAATTAAACAATAAACTTGTGTGTTTCAAGAATCAAACCTCTAATCTCTTATTTGATATGCTAAAGCACTAACCACATACACTATACTCTCTCCGTTTCCTAAAGATCTTCCCTCTTTCCATTTAAGGGTGTTTCCCAAAGATCTTCCCTCTTTTGCTTTATTCCTTATTTGGCAAAACAAATTTCCCTATTTACCCTCTCATGTCACTATCATATGGTCCACCATTACATTATTAATTCAATTTCACTCCCTTTCTCTCTCCTACTTTAACCCTTTTTATTTGTTTATTTATCTTAACCCCTTTCTCTCTCCTACTTTACTCACACCATGCCCCACAACTTGATTTTCCTTGGTATTTGTAGGAACAGTAAGTGGGAAGATCTTTAGGAAACGGAGGAGTAATACCAATTGGTCTTTTTTGGGGGAAATATCATTTAAAGATAATATTTTTGAAGACTTCAAATGCACGTTGGTAAATAATGTAATACCCTCATGATTGCTTTAAAGGGGTCTAACAGGTTACTCATTTCAACAAGATGCATCTTTCTTTTAGAGAGCTCATTCGTTAGTTACTTTCTTAGGGTGTGCATGTGTGAGGACGATGGCGGAAACATCGTCTTCTGGAAATAACACTACTACAAGAAATGCTTTTGAATAACTAAGTGATAAGATCAACATAAATAAATAGTATAATTAGATTAATATCCAAAAGAGAAAAAAAATACTCTTAAACTAACGAAAAATTCTAGGCCTAAATATTTTAATGCTCACATCTCAAACAGAGCCCAAAACCAAAGAAGATTCTCATCAACGTAACATAAATTGCAAAAATATACAACAAATATCCACAATCAGTGGGGAGAAACTAACAACACTCCCACCTCAATTAGGATCCACATAGGAGTTATCAAGCACTAATAAATAAGTCTCAATCAACATAAAGCATCAACCTGAACCAAATAATCTAAAGGATAGTTGTTGGTCCTGGATGCGCATTGGTGACGAATGATGATAGACTCCACTCCGTATGGGTTTGGGTGTTACAAACAGTATCACCCTAGAATTTTAATGTGGAAAAGAAAGAATAATAATAATAATAATAATAATAATAATAATAATAATAATAATAATAATAATAATAATAATAATAATAATAATAATAATAATAATAATAATAATAATATTAATATTATAGGACGGTCGCGGAAACATCATCTTCTAGGAATATCACTACTACGAGAATGCATTTGAATAACTAACTGATAAAATCAACGGATTTTTCAGTATATACCCTCGACAATTTTTTTTTATTCATCATATACCCTCGATGTTTTCAAAATTCACCGTATTTCCCTCAATTTCTTGATAATTCACTATGTACACTTAATGATAAACGATTATCAGTTTTTTTAATCATTAAGCCTTGATTCCATTACTAAACCTTATTTCATCCCTATTTCACTCATTTAACCTAATAAAGTAGCATTGAAACAACACATAAGGCCAAAGAAGAAGCAAGAGAGTTATGGTGGAAATCAGCTAAAATGGGCCATTTGTTGTGTTTTAATGGTGTTCAATTATGGCTAACGACTCAAATAGGGGTTAACTGTGATTTTGTAACAGAATAAGGGGTTAATGATCAAAAAAGATGATAATCGTAAATCATTAAGGTTACATGGTGAATTATTAAGAAATTGAGGGGTATATGCTGAATTTTGAAAACATCGAGGGTATATGGTGAATAAAAAAAATTGTCGGGGTATATGGTGAAAAATCTGTAAAATCAACATAAATAAATAGTATGAATAATTAAATTAATTAGATTAATATCCAAAAGAGAGAAAAAACAACTCTTAAACTAACAAAAATTCTAGGCCTAAACTTTTTAATGCTCACATCTCAACCCGAGCCAAAACCAAAGAAGATTCCCATCAACGTAACATAAGCTGCAAAAATATACAACAAATATCCACAATCAGTGGGTAATAACTAACAACACTCCCAACTCAATTAGGATCTACTTAGGAGTTATCAAGCATTAATAAATAAGTCTCGATCAACGTAAAACATCAAACTGAACCAAATAACAGCCAAACAACAACCAACAGTTTAGCATGCTTGAATAAAGTAAAACAACAATAATGAACTTAGGATAAGCGTACAAGATCCATAGCATATGCCTCCAAAACAATTAAACCAAATTATATAATATGTTTTGAGAAAGAGCATAATGCCAATGGATCGCAACCTACATCCTAAGCTTTGTCAGATCGAAATCTCCATACAGCATATGGACTTACATTCCCTACTGCATGTGTCTAAGAATGACCAAACTCTCGATGCAGGTTGGTATCGAGCTCAGTACTTCCCAACCTCTCTGACGACAACAATTAACCCAGGTATTACCCCAGCTTTTGTCGTCAACGTCAAGAGCAGTAGACAAATGACTATGTTAAAGGCAAGCGAGACTATATATGAGATGATGGCAAACGACAAAGAATTGCAAATATTACAAGTTTTAGGCGACGGTGGCACAAAGTTAACAGCGTTTGTCATCCCCGAATTATGAAATTTAAAAATAATAACATATTTGTTTATTGTAACTTACTCGGAGCATCATCCGGGCAAAAAAAAATTTAGTATATATATATATATATATATGGTTTACAACTAATTACATAAGTACCTTCAATATTCTGTTAGTTACGAATTCGATAAAATGTTGTGGTCTTTCCTACCATCAGTAAGCAGACCTAGAAAAGTACAACAGAAATTACCAAGGAAAAAGGAACTAGCGTGATCAACCATTACACCAGGCCACAACTATATTTGATATCCTCGAATACAATAGCCTTGTTCTTCATATAACTCTACCTTGTAGAGTTTTACTAAAACTCTAGAGGATCCGAACTTCCTTGTTCATACCACATAGGTAAAATTGTCAGTATCTAGCTTATAGAGGCACATTTTTTAAAAATATATAAAAAACTATCTTATATCACGTTTATTGTAGAAAACTACTTTATAAGTGGAAAAAAAAATTTAAAAAGCACTATAAAAATTTGAATTTCCTAACCATGGTTAACTATTCCCTCCGAATCCCTTCAATTTTTTGGTTTCAGGGCAAATTGTGTACAACTGACTTAGAGTTACGTGATTTGCTAGCATAATTGCACCAAATTTGCCTCTTTTATGCTTGAAAATAAAGTCTTTTTGGATGCAAAATTAAATCTGATGCTTTTCCCATTATTTATGAGTTTGAACATAGAGAAGCTCCTGATAAGGTAGTTTTGCAAAATAAACGAAATATAAGGTAATTTTTTTAAAAAGGTAATTTATGACCATTTTTGGTATCACATAAGCAGAAAGGATGAACGAGCATTACAACAATGGTACAAAGTTGTCAAATGACTGTTTTTCCTACAGCTATCGCTAATTCATACTTTATATCAGGTAATGGGTACCTGCAATAGGGCTTTGCTCTTCAGTGCACAATCAAGAAGAAATGCAACAAATGACATGATAAAGTATATCTTCAAGATTGTTCATGAATCCTGACCTTTTCTTCCGACTTCAATCAAAAGATAAATCAATCGATAAGATACAAACCATTATTGCAAGGAAACAAGATGCCACATGAAAGATCTAAAATCTATGCGCATAAAGAGTAAACATAGAGACCTAAATAAAGCAACCATTCTATCTGTGACTGTAATTGGATTCCCTCTAAACATAAGGGTAAGATACGAATGATAACACCCCAAGACCATATCCACATGACTAGTGCTCGTTAGAAATAAAAACGATGATAATGAATAAAAATAAAGAAGAAAGAGAGAATACCCAAAAATAAAATTATGTAGCTTCCTCAATGGTGCACAGTGCCATCTTCAACAAGAACAAAAGAGAAAGATAGATGACCAAAATTCAAAGCCTTTCGGTCAACCTTCTTTCGCTCCCTTTTTTCTGTTAGTTTCCGATCTCTAATAAGGAAAGGGAGGTAATATATAATACTACGTAATTAAAGTCCCACATCAGAGTTTTTAGTTGTAACATCTAACTTTATATTAACGAATACTGTCATGATTAGTTACCCATCTACTATAGGTGGGTAGCTATACAAATTGAATTTGAATCATGTTGAACTTAGATAATTTATTTAATAGCCATTCGTCAAGGATGGTCTAGTTTTTTGTTACCATTTTGCTCAACATCAAACTTATCTCTTGGTTTTTCTTTAATGTCACTACTGTTGGTTTGTTTTTTTAACCAACTGACGAGTAAAACTAGATGGAGTGATTTTATAATAAATAATTATTGAAATATTCCCCAAAAAAAATATATAGAAATGAAGTTATTAACATACGTATTCATGAGGATTATAAATTACTATATATTAGAATTACGTTCATGTAAAAAATAATGATGTATTTTAATCGACCTTCACATTTGCATGTGAAAATTTTGAAGAAATAAACTACATTGCTAATTGTATACATTATTACACTGTTGGACTATGAATATGTTCTTCTTTAGAAAAAATTTGTATAATTTTTCAATGAATAAACAGATGAAATTCGGCAATTAAATTAATTTTGATAGCGGTTTTGCACGCATAACGTGCATCTAAGATTAGTTTATACTCCCTCCGTCCCAAAATATAGTTCCCATTTCCCTTTTTTCACGGTAATTTATGCAAGTAGAATATAAGAGGGATAATAATGATTTTTTGTTTATTTAAATAAATGTTGTATGGGAAAAGATGATTTTAGGAGAGAGAATGGAGAATAATTGGTAAAAGAGCATTAATTGTAACATTTTGGTTGAATAAACAAAGGAAAAAACAAATTTCAAGAAGCAAATAAATGATGGGACGTACACGGTTTTTTTAGACAAATTACGGAAAAATGTGGAACTAAATATGAAAATGGGAACTATATTTTGGGACATCCAAAATGGAAATGGGAACTATATTTTGGGACGGAGGGAGTATAACCCAAAGTCTTGAATTAGATAACCTTGTCGGTGATTAGTGATTACAATCATCATTATATAATTGTATTAATATCATAACGATTCTTTAAAGGAAGTACGATCTACATAAACTATATCAAATTGTTTGTGCCCGCAAGTAACTTTTCACTGTAATAATTTACCCCGTTGTACAATCTTATGATCATACTGAACTAAATTAGCAACAACTATAGCAAGGAAAGCGAGAAAAATGAAAAAGTAATATATCATTTCATCTGTAATTTGATTCCCTCTAAAAATAAGGATAACATACAAATGGTAACGTTGTAGACCCTATCCACATCTATACAAATATATTAAAAGACGTGCATAAACAAGAAACTGTAACACGTGGCGCTCTCCCTAGGAAGTTTTAGTTCATGTAATCCATGTACAATAAAAAAAATTAAGAAATTGCATAATATAAAATTTGATCCCGAGACCTCAAGTACATATACTAAAGTCTTAATCACTAGGCTATGTTGTATTTAGTGTTATTATTATAAAGTATTATATCAATAAATGAATTTTTTTCTTACCAAGGGCATAGCTCGGGCTTACTAACTAGTTAGTGTTTGAAAACAAGTTAACAAGCCATATGAAAAATTCAAATATATGTGGCCCTATTTGGCAAATAGAGTTTATAAATGTGTTTGGTAAAAAATTAATTGATTGCTTAAAGCTTATTGTCATTTGTTTGTGTAAAATAATATTTATAGACATGTTAATATATATGTGTATTATTTATTATTAGAGGCAAAAATGTCATTACACATATTTCTACCTAATCCTTTAAAGTTTTTATTCCAAAACACTCTAAAACGCTCTTTCACGAAACACCCATGTTAGAGTTTTTGACTAGTCAAAACTCTAAAAGTGACCCAAATCTCTCTTTTTGCTCCAAAACTCTAATTACAACACCCCATAATATTTGAAGTATAATACAAACGATGGTAATGAATGGCAAGCTAGACTAAAGAAGAAAAGTACACCTCAAAAAAAAAAAACTTGAGGGGAAGGACAATGTTCTGCTAGAAAATAAGTTTGTATATCCAAAAACTAGAGATTGTCTTAAAAATTATTTTAAACCTCCCAAGTTTTCAACGCAGAGGATATAAGACAAAAATCTAATCCTCACCTTCAGCTTTTTTTTTTTTTTTTTTTTTTTTTTTTTTGGTTTGTTTGCAAACTCTAATGAGAGAAAAAAATATAAATTGCATATTCCTTTTAAAGGACTACGACACAAGAAAGAATACTTTGGACAGAAAATGACTTTACTCACCCTACTCCCACATCCCATATTGTTTCTTTTTTGGTGCAATTCACATTCCACATTGTTTTTTTTTTACCCTTTCGAGAACCCCTTAGTAAGAAGAATTATCTTTTGAGCTGTCTACACAAGATTATGCTCCCTGAGGTGCAACAAGCTCCAGCCCTCCACACATACAACATTGAAATTCGCTTCCACCATGATTTTAACCTTGATCTTCCATGTGGGAGATAGAAAGTCATACCTTTAGATCTAAAGGTCATTAGTATTCATGTTGCACCTTGTAATTATTCATATTATTTGACTACCTTTATATATATACTTTCATTATTACTAGTATTAGTTACCCACCTACAAAAACTGGATAGCCAGTTTAAAATCAAAGAATATCATAGAGCCATCCATTACGAATGGTCTAGTTTTTTACATTACACTCGAAACAATTAGGAAAAATGGATCAGAATACCCCCAACTTTGGGCGGTCCGCTTTTAATACCCCCAACTCTGAATTATTTTTAAATACCCCCAACTTTGGGGGTGGTCCACCAAAAATACACCCAGATGACTTGTAACCTGTTAGCAAGGTAATTTTTTTTTATTTTTTATTTTCAATTTCTACTCCCACCCTTCCCTCACCCCCACTACCACCCATTGCCACCCACTGCCACCTTCCCACTGGCCACTACCGCCTTTCCCACACCCCATTCCCTACCCCCGGGCCCCGGCAGCCCCCTACCACCCATCCCACACCCCACCCTTACCCCCAGCAGCCCCCTACCACCGTACCCTTCCCACACCCCAACCCTCCTCCCACCAATTTTAACCTCACCTTCTCACCTCCACCACCATCAGTTCACCACGCAGCCTTGTGCACCTTCAGCCATCATCACCAGATTTTCAACTTCGCAACCATCGAGCAACACCAACTCCACCATCTCCCTCACCTCACTCGCTGCCAGCAACTCACCATTGCTAATTTCCGCAGCAAAACCAAACAAAACTCGAAAAAAAATTAGCACACTTCCTTCGCAAAGATGGGGTTATATTCGTATTATCACCGGCACCATTGCTGGGGTATTTTAGGGTTTTACGTCATGTATCGTACTGAAAATTTTTACATGGTTCATATTTTTCTTTCATTTTTCTCTTTTTTGTTCAATAATCTTTTTTGGGTGAGATTTATTTTGTTAAATTTCTATTAATTTTATCTGGGTCATTTGAATTTTAGGCGAAATGGGATGAAAGATTGAAGAAGTATGAAGAGGAGAAATTGAAGAAAGAGAAAACCCAACTTGAATCTGAAGATACCCTTTTTATTTCTGATGATTCCCGCTCTCAACAAAGCAGTAATGAGTAGCAAATTTGTCATGTTGAAACTGTGTTTTTTTATTCTCCTTCAGAAATGATGATTCCCCAAATAGTGGTGTTGGAACTTTGGAAGCCATTGAAGAAGGAAGAAAGAGATGAGGAGAGATGAGGAGAGAGATGAGCAGGTTGTGAATTAACAAGGCAAAAATGGTTCACAAGTAAAGCACGTGCAAGAATTTACCAGTTCTTCCGGTGAAAGCAGGTAAAAGGAGTATTTTTGGCAGACCACCCCCAAAGTTGGGGGTATTTAAAAATAATCCAAAGTTGGGGGTAATAAAAGCGGACCGCCCAAAGTTGGGGGTATTCTGATCCATTTTTCCAAACAATTATAACATAAAGTGTACTTACCTAAACGATAATAGTTTTGCTCCTTTTTTTTTTTTTTTTTTTTGGACATCGGTAAAACTTACAAGAACAAACAAAACAAACAAAACCAACTACAGAGTGACCATAGGTATATGTTCTAGGCGAACATGATTGGCCAGTTCATGCGCCCTCTGAACATGTTGACGATTAGCTTTTATAATTCGACACCATTGGAGTTGATGTCCAAGGGAGCGAATGTCGTTGAGAGTCCATGCAATCGAGATAGGTTGTGTGTCTTGATGAAGTAAACTCCGGACCAGTACTTCAGAATCGGTATAGATCAAAATTTGGCAATAACCTCGAGCTTGAGCCCAAATCAAGGCCCCCAGACAAGCCTGTGCTTCAGCAACCAGTGGTGACTCAGCATAAATGCAGCCTCCTTGTCCTTCTGTAGCTTGAGTGGTAACATGATCCGCAATCCAGGCAATACCAGCAAGAATAGAAGATTTCTTCCAGGAACCATCCACTTGTAAATGTAACTGTGGTACCCCGCAGAAAGCTGACCCAAAATGTGCAAAAAGGAAACCAGGAGGACCTGGAGCCCCATGCAAAGAGCTAGGCCGAGGAATAGGATTAGCCGTAAAAGTGAAGTGCTGCTGAATGCCATTATCCTGGAATGAGCGAAGTAAAGCCAGATCAGGTATTGTCTCGTTGAAAACCTTGTTATTTCGACCCTGCCAAATAGCCCATAAAATAGCCACAAACTCGAGAAGACGAAGACCGTTATATCCATCCTGCTGGTAGAAATAGTGTATCCATGCAATGAGCCAATCTTTAAAGGCCACAAGGGGAGTAGCGTTGGAAATAATACATAGTTTGCTAGTTTGCCAAGCAGCAGTAGCTAGAGAGCAAAATCGGAAGATGTGTTGGCTTGTCTCAGGTTCCAAGTTGCAGCTTGGACACCTATCTGAAATGGCCAGACCACGGTATGAAAGGTTAGCAGCTGTGGCTAACCCGTTGTGGAATAATTTCCAGAGGAAAATTTTCCATTTCGGCATGATGCGCAATCCCCATAGAATCCAAAAAAACTTCGAATTGAGAGGGGGAGTCATGTTGTGGAATAAGTTTTGCTCCTTTGAAGTATATTTTACCATTGTTCATAAAGAACATAGCATAAGATCTATATGCTCTTTTGTCATTTTCAATTTTCCTTCTCTTGACATTGTTGACAAGGTTAGCCACACCAACTTAGCTATAAGCTATACACACTATACACAGATTTGTGCTTTACATTTTCCCACCAAGTAATGTCTTTACTAGATATCTTCTTAGGCAGGATGCTAGAAATTCTCATGACTATACATTCTCGAATCATTCTATATACTTTCTCTGGTCTCCCATCACCATATTCCAATGAACCTCATTCCTTGCCCACCATACATAGTAGACAATAGCTATAATCACTGCTGCTTGGATCTGCTTCTGTACTCAAGACTTGGTACTTCTTCTATTCAGGAGCGGTATCATTTTAGCTAATAGATCTTGATTACTTTTGACTCCTAGCCACTCAAGGACATAGTTCAGTATCCTCCTTACATATAAACACCGAAAGAACAAGTGTTGATGACTCTCAATATAGGCACAACAGAATTTACATTGAGTATCAGATGTGACACCCATTTGGCTTAATCTGTCTGTTGTCTTAAGCCTCTCTTGAATAGCTAGCCAACTTATGATTCTATGCTTTGGAACTTCCAATCTGTTCCGTATCATTTTATCCCAGTATACCATCTCTTTTTCCCCTATGATTTTGTTATACACCTCTTTCACTTTCAGCTGAGACATATTTTGCATTTCAGTTACAGAGTAGTGAACCTTCATAGCCTCTTTGACACTGTATAACTGTTTCCAATACCAAGAGCTATTCTTAGGAGGAGTATACCTCCACCACCCCTCATTTTTGACATACACTGCATGCACCCACTTAATCTACAGGTTGTGTTGCTTTGTTGCAATAGCCCACACATATTTAGCTAGTGCTACTATGTTCCATTCCATGATTCTTCTGAATCCAAGTCCACCTGCTGACTTTGGAGTACACACTTGCTCCCATTTGATGTTCCCTGATGCTACACTGAAATATGATCCAGACCATAGACATGCTCTGCATACCTTCTCTATGTCTTTCAGTACATTGTTAGGCAACATAAACACTTGAGCCCAGTATATGTGAATACTCAACAGCACAGAATTGACCAGCTGGACTCTTCTTGCATATGAGATATTCCTACTGCTCCATATCTTGATCCTTGCACACATCTTAGCTAGAAGATTTTCACACTCAGTAACCCCAATTCTTCTAGCACATATGGGAACCCCAAGATACTTGAAGGGCAACCTACTATGATTAAATCCAGACACCTCTTTGATTCTCTGAATTACTGGTCCTTCTAAATTTGCAGTGTAGAAATCTGATTTCTTCTCATTCACACACATGCCTGATGACTGAGAGAAAAGCTTGAAAGCCTGGAGTAACATATATATTGATTTCTTCTACATTCCATATGGATTTGGGTGTTACAAACGGTATCACCCCAGAATTTCAAAGTGGAAAAGGAAGAAATAATAAAAAATATTATAAGACGATGGCGGAAACATCATCTTATGGGAATATCACTACTACAAGAAATGCATTTGAATAACTAAGTGATAAAATCAACATAAATAAATAGTATGAATAATTAAATTAATTAGATTAATATCCAAATGAGAAAAAAAAAACAACTCTTAAACTAACAAAAATTCTAGGCCTAAACATTTTAATGCTCACATCTCAACCCGAGTCCAAAACCAAAGAAGATTCCCATCAACGTAACATAAACTGCAAACATATACAACAGATATCCACAATCAGTGGGGAGTAACTAACAACACCCCAAGCTCAATTAGATCCACATAGGAGTTATCAAACATTAATAAATAAGTCTCAATCAACATAAAACATCAAACTGAACCAAATAATAGCCAAACAACAACTAACAGTTTAGCATGCTTGAATAAAGTAAAACAACAATAATGAACTTAGGATAAGTGTACAAGATCTATAGCATAAGCCTCCAAAATAATTAAACCAAATTATATAATAGGTTTAGAGAAAGAGCATAACGCCAATGGATTGCAACATACTTCCTAAGGTTTGTCATTTTGAAATTTCCATACAGCCTATGGGATTACGTTCGCTACTGCATATGTTTAAGAATGGACAAACTCCCGATGCAGGTTGGTACCCAGCTCAGTACTTCCCAACCTGTCCGACGACAACAATTAACCCAGGTAATACCCCTAAATCGCAATTGCTAGGTGGTTGACATGTTCTTCACCGGGGACTACATCTATCCCACCAGATATCTTAATCTCAAAAACATTTCTACAAACAAATACTATAATTTATTCATCATTTATTCATCAAATATAAATAATAAGGATGCACTTCAGGCCTTACACCCAAAATCAGCAGAAACTAAGATTGCAATCCAATAGTCTCAATTCAACGATATTTATTCTTCTCAAAGTATTAATAATAATACTAATAAAAAAAATTTACCCAACTAAAAAGAATAAACCTTTCTTAAAACATAATTATACACCAACACAAAAATGATCAAATGCTCCAACTACTACACTCTCGTTGTCTGGGTTTGGGTACAAGGTTAAGTACAATGTTAGTTATAATACCCCCGATACATAACTCTTGGCGAAACCGTACTAAAGACAATATTATTCTCCTTCAAGTACTGTAACATGGATAACTTAGATATTGATTTATAAATGTACAACATTGTTGACCCTTGATTTAATTACAAATACAAACTATCATAAAATAACTAATATTATCATAAACTTAAATGAACCACAAATTTATCATTTATATATATACTCTTACAAGTTACAACAAGATAAACAAAGTCATAAACGAATAATAATACTTCACATATAATCCATATAATACATATGAAGCAAAAACAGAAAAGAAGAAAAATGAAAATAACACTAGCAGACCAACGTGGAGATCATACTAAGCAAGCTATGAAGAAAATACTTACAACAAGAAATCTTAAACCTTATCACTACATGCCCATAATTGATAATGCCACCTGATCATGATTTAAAAAGTCCGCTAACCAAATACCATACTCCTCACATGAATTACCACAAAGCAACAACGTAAAACGCGTTAGAAATATGAGCAACAAGTTGCTGCCATCCCAGGAAGCTAACATTTCGTGCACTGAATCTCCAATACAGTCGAAACACCATACTATTACACAATCTGACTTCATCACTCTCTCATAAACCATGTTCAGTATAACATTTCAAGATCAAACGTAGATTGACAGCCACCATGTCATGTCCACAACAACAGAAATTTATCACAAGGTAAGAGTTAACTAGCAAACACATTCAATATAAAACATTCTAAAACAATGATACCAAAACATATAAATAAGGCTCATAACAAATTCTCCAATAAGACAACAAAATTCACAAGTTCTCCAAGCAATTATATACTCACACATTTCATAAAAACTCATGGAACAAGCATATAACATGAAATTATTCCCACCCAAAATCCTAAAATGAAAAATAATCCAACTTAAGTATTAAACCTAGATAAATACTAAACAAACCCTAATCGTACTCGAATCGCCATTAGTTACATGGGCTAACTGGAGGGGTGAAGCCAAAGTCGTCTAGTTCCCTTCGTCGTGTGCCGGTTCATCCTCCAAGTGATCACCTCCTAGCAACCCAACAAGAGCTTAGCAATCCCAAGGTAAGAGTGAAGATATATCATGAGTTGTATGTGACAAATGGGTAAATAAAAATGGTGATTCTTGTTGAGCAACAACGGTGGAAGACGATGAAGGAAATAGTCAATCTTTTTCTCACTCAAGGAGGTCGAAAAGTTTGCAAGAAATGAGCACCACTCATGTCAGTTTATTGCCTCATATATGAGAATTAAAAAAAGGGAAGAAACCAAGCATAACTGATGGCATTTTTTGTGAGTACTAAGAATGATTATGAGGGGGTTATAAACCCTTCAAAACTCTGAAAATCCCTCATATCATTTCATAAAAATTCTGCCAACATTAATCGTGTAACATTTTGACCCTCTCGCTACTTAAACGGAGGCGATAGAATATAAATGTAACCTTAACACGTATATTTAACGACCTTAAGGATAAATAATAATTCAAATAAACATAATAATAACATATACTATATAAATATATTTTTTTAACATGTTGACAAAATATAACTTATACAATATAATTATTTTTAGAATAAAATACTCGATTTTTAGTGAAAAGAGACCCACTAAGGGAAAAAATAAACGCGAAAATTATGAGAAAATTTCATGGTGTTACAATCACTCCCTTTAAAAGAGTTTTGTTCTCGAAACTTCAAACAACCAAGAGATAAAAAGAAAATACTCTAGTTAAAGAACACTAAGAAAAACAAAAATCAATGGATCTTAGTTTAAGAGCTAGACCACGTGCGGGTATGAAATTTGATAACTCAAATAATATGCATTTTATTTTGGAAGACCAAAAATATTTGTATAGTGAAGAGGTATGGTAACAACCATCATTTATAAAATGTAAAAGAACCAAAGACAAGTAGAAAGTTTGAGGTAAAAATATTTGCACGATAAGCTATAGGTAATTTTGCAAAAGGAGCATAAATAAATATTTACGTAAAATTATAAATTAAAAAACGATCATACATTAATATTTTTAGAAAAGAAACGAAAAGGCAAAAGTTCGTAAATTGATAGTCAAACCAATTTAAAGAGACATAACCACACAAGCTTATACTCCACTTAAAGGGGTAGTAACACTTTAATAAAGAGTAGCTAACTACTTTGTTAAAATAGCACCTACGAACTCAATAAATGACATATATATGTTATAAGAGCGTACGTCCTCCTAAACATATATATGAAATTTTTGTAGGGTGCATTTGTTCAAGAGCTTCCCTAACCTTTCTCCTCGAGAATGGAGCAGCGAACATTGTTACATTCTCCCCCCTCCCCCCTCCCCCTCCCCTCCCCTCCCCCCTCCCTCCCCCTCCCCCTCCCCCCCCCCCCCCCCCCCTCAAGGCTAGCTTGAATTTTTCGACCACCTCCAATAGATCTGTCTGCGTTCCAGATTAAAAAAGCGTCTCAAAGTGGTCCGTGAAGACTCCTTGTACTTGCTCTTGTTCATCAAAAATCTACCATACCTCATTTTTAATAAATGCAATGTTTCCAACTCTTCTTCTAATTCGCCTGGGCATGAAAAAATATTTTTGTCTCTGCATTTTAATTAATCTCGCCGACTTTGTTGCCTCTAGAAAATTTCTTCTCTCTCCTTCAGTTCATCCATTTTATCCTCATGAGCCCGCATTTTTCCTATATTTTCTGCTAACCGAGCTTCTCTCATAAGGCGTTGCATTTGTATTGTACAATCTCTCATTTCACAAGCGAAATCTCCAAAAAATTGTTTTTACGTACTCCATGATGATTATTTATGATTTGTGCGGAGCAAATTCAAATGAATGTCACATCCTGCTTCCCATTTACTTGTAACAGCATCATAGCACACATCATCTCATAACCACATCTCCTCGAATTGATGGACGTTTTTTCTTCCTCCAAACACAAGAGAATAGGCAAATGATCAGATTTTCTCTTAATAAGATGAGAGACATAGGATCCCGGAAAAATGTCCTCCCATTCTTGAGTGGCAAAGAAGTGATCAAGCCTTTCTTGAAGGTTATGCTCCCCTCCTCTATTGTTAGTCCATATGTAGTCATACCTAACATAGCCCATATCATAGAAATTGCACACCTCCACCGCTCTTCAAAGGATATTTTCATTATGAGTAATAAATTCTCGACCACCTTGTTTCTCACTCACAACTAGCATCAAGTTAAATCCCCCTCCCACAGCCACAACACTGTGTTACCCTCCACTAACCTTTCCAAAAGAGTACTAGTTTTATGTTTATTTCCTCCTTCGGAAACCCATATAGGCCTGTGAATCTCCAAGCTCCATGAACTTCATGTGTAACTATCAAGTCTATGTGATTGGAAGGAAATGATTTTGTGAAAACATCTTGTGAATCTTGTCATAACAATGCTAGTCTCCCGCTTCTTTTCCTTCCATCACCTTCAAAAGCGGCCACCACAATCATGTTCGGGAAATTCAGCTTAACTATAACCCTCTCCATCTCGCCATGTTTCAATCGAGTTTCACATAAAAGAACTACATGGAGATGTTCCATAATTACCAAGCGTCCTAACTCATTTACCACAAAGGCCATCCCAAAACCTCTGCCATTCCAAGATAAGATGTGACTCATTGTTCCCAAGAGCCCATTGTGGGGCCCGCCACTTCAAGAGTATTCGCCTCGACTATTTCATTCTTATTGCTCCCTGCAAACTCAAGATCCATAGTGCACCTGTTCTCACCTATATGGTCCCGCTCCGTTCTATTCGAGCCTGCAGCTAGGAAGCTTTCTTCCTATATACTCACATTTTCTCTAACAACCCTACTCCACTTTTTCTTGCTTGGTTTTTGTTGCTTTTAGGCTTACCTCCATCACTCCTTTCCATTAGAAAGCAGCTTGAAACACAAGTCTCCGGGAGGTTTTGAAGTTATATCGTTGCATTATCATCTTTATCAATTTCAGATGTTTCTTCCCCTCTCTGCACATGCTCCTGCTTTGTTTTAGTATCCACAATAGTCTCCTTATTTTCTTGCAAAGTATTTTCCTCCAAAGGTCAATCTTCCAGTCTCCTACAAGTCCACACTTTTCAACTTATGCATCAAATCAATTACCCGTTCCTCCTGCACAGGCTTCGTCCGATTTTTCGGCTTTGTGATAAAAAGAGCTTTTGCGCAGCTCGGGGATATATTCTCTCCTTCCATGTCTTTCTCACTCCTAAAGGCCTTCCATGATGAGGTTTCAAGCCACATACCAAACTGCAAATCATGAATCTCGTCCTCCACTCCTCCTACACTCGTCGCAATGTTTAACCCCATGCCCTAGCTAACTTGCCACATGAGAAACAAAATAGGGGGAGTTTTTCATACTTTACCTCATAATAATCTTCCATGGCTCCTCTCATCTTCAGTTTAACCTTCTTCGTTAAAGGTTTTCGAACATCTATTAATACCTTAGGCCGAATTGATTTATCAATGCTTGTTGATCCACTACTATCCATTTTCAAAAAAGTGCCGATCTTGTTCCCAACTTTCTTCACATTTAAGATGTTAAGTTGACTATTAAAGGGTAGATTATACACCCTTACCCACATTGGTAATTCAGGATTGCCCGTCTAAGTATGGCATTGTAAGCTGTCAAGTCATGGACGACCAAGAACTTGATGAACAACGTCCAGGAGGCCTCCTTATCTCCAACTCGTATGGACAGAGTAACTGTTCCCATAGGGTCCGCCAAACCCAATGATTAGATGGTGGAATGGAATCAAGTTCTTCTCATCAAACTTTAGTCTGGACAAGAAATCTGCACTTCTGATGTTCGTGGAACTTCATGCGTCACTCAGAATTGTTCTTACTCTCAAGCTTGCTATCTTCATCTCTACAACCAAGGGATCATCATGAGGGGTTTTCAGCTTCCCCCGATCTTGCACATTAACTACCACTTTAGGAAATGGCTCAATCTTTGTGTGATCATTTAGTAAGACTTGGCCGAGCTCTTGAGGTAGTTTTTGTGCCCTCTATTGGTTGGTCCTCCAGCGACAAATCCTCCTGAAATAACAAGGACAACATCCTCATCAATGCTC
The DNA here is from genome assembly GCF_026745355.1 of Beta vulgaris subsp. vulgaris. Lineage (NCBI taxonomy): Eukaryota > Viridiplantae > Streptophyta > Magnoliopsida > Caryophyllales > Amaranthaceae > Beta > Beta vulgaris. Next base: position 10,639,988 of record NC_079205.1, on the reverse strand, counting down.
CCACTTTCATTCTTCTTGCTCTAACGATCATCCTTTTTACACTACAAAAAAAGCTCATATAGCAACAGATTTTTGGCGACGGATATATATGTATCCGTTTCTAATTTAGAGACGAAATATTGATAATCCGTCTCTAAATTAAATTTAGAGACGAATTTTTAAATCCGTCTCTAAATTTAGGGACGGATTATCAATATCCGTCTCTAAATTTAAATATGAATGTTTTATTGCACTTCTTTAATTTAGAGACGGATTTTAAAAATTTGTCTCTAATTTAGAGACGAATTTTCTCTAATTTAGGGACGGATTTTTAAAATCCGTCTCGAAAGTTAGAGAGGGATTTAAAAATTTCGTCTCTAAAGTTAGAGACGGATTTTAAAAATCCGTCTCTAAATTTAAATATGAATATTTTATTGCACTTTAATTTAGGGACGGATTTTAAAAATCCGTCTTTAATTTAGGGACGAATTTTTAAAATCCTTCTATAAAGTTAGGGACGGATTTAAAAATTTCGCCTCTAAATTTAAATATGAATATTTTATTGCACTTCTTTAGTTTAGAGATGGATTTTTAAAACCCGTCTCTAATTTAGGGACGGATTCTTAAAATCCGTCTCTAAATTTAAATATGAATATTTTATTGCAGCTCATTAATTTAGGGTTGGATTTTAATTCTCTAATTTACAGAAGGATTTTAAAATCCGTCTCTAATTTAGGGACGGATTTTTAAAATCCGTCTCTAAATTTAAATATGAATATTTTATTGCACTTCTTTAATTTAGAGATGGATTTTAAAAATTCCGTCTCTAATTTAAGGACGGATTTTAAAAATCGATCTCTAAATTTAGATATGATTATTTTATTGATCTTTAATTTAGGGACGGATTTTGAAAATCCGTCTCTACATTAGGGACGGATTTAAAAATCCGTCTCTACATTAGGGACGGATTTAAAAATCCGTCTCTACATTAGGGACGGATTTAAAAATCCGTCACTAAATTAGAGACAGATTTTTAAATCCGTCTTTAATATTTCTTCTACATATTACCAATATTACGTAGGGAAGTATACAAGTTGTATTTGGTGTAGTTGGTTGGAGCTTCTTTCGTTTCTTTGAGGTCACAAGTTCGATTCCTACGAACAACGGTTCTTGCGACTGTGGATTCCCCTTATCCTTTCCCTTGTAGAGCTGAACCGGGTTTACTTGAATGATATTCAGAACTAGTAATGAGATCGACTTGAACTTGGTAGGTAATAATAGGCGGTTAAATATAATCATGATAATATTAGGAACTATCTTGTTATTAATTTCGTTTATTTTTTAAAATTTTCAGTAAATTTAGAGACGGATTTTGATAAACTTAGAGACGAATCTTCAAAATTTGTCTATAAGCTTAGAGGCAGATTTCCAAAATCCGTTTCTCAACTTTAGAGACGGATTTCAAAAATCCATCTCTAAACTTAAGAGACGGATTTCCAAATTCCGTCTCTAATAGAGACGGATTTGAAAATCCGTCTCTAACTCGAATTAGCGACGAGGTTTTAGAGAGGGACAGTATCCGTCTCTAAATCCGTCTCTAAGCCCATATAGCTACGGATTTGACCTATTTAGGGACGGATTTTGTCTGTCTCTAAATGGACTTTTTTTGTAGTGTTATGGAACTTCTTTCCCCCTTGGGGCAAGTAAGAGTTCATCTTTCCTTTTCGAGCTAAATCGTCCAAAGCCCTCTGAAGATGCTTACACTCATTGGTATCATGATCGCAGTCCTTATGATAATGACAATATTTGTTCTTGTCTCTGTTCCTGTAAGGAGTCTTCATCTCATGTGGAGCCTTGAGCTCATATTGATCCTTTATCTCCATGAGAATAGAGTATTAATCTTTGCTAGCTAAATTCTATGGGATCAACTAAGATTCAGAATCTTTCCTCTTGCTTCACCTAGACGAAGTGGTTATAGAGGTTATAGCCCAAGTCTAAACCTTTTTAAGGTTACTCTTCTTTGGTTGAGCTACCTCTTCAAGCTTCTTGGACTCAGGGTGCTTTGCCTCGGCACATACTTCGGTGGCCTGTATAAATGTTTCGGCCTCTTTTAATGCTTTTGCAAGAGCAATAATTTTCTTCTTTACAAGATCAAACTTAAACCTTCCTGAACTCAACCCCCTCATGAAGGCGTCAAAGGCCACACCGGCATTTAGATCTTGAATCTGCAGGGCTTCTAGACTAAATCTTTCAATAAAACTTCGAAGGGCTTCTTTTAGTCCTTGGACGACCTTGCCCAAGTGCATGCTTATCTTTTGTCCTTATCAATTGGCAACAAAATGACTAGTAAAAAGATAAATGAGTTCAATAAAGTTGTTGACTAAATTAGGAGGGAGATTGTTAAACCACTTCTGAGCTACTCCCTTCAGAGTAGCTGGGAAGTTCTTACACCATGTAGCATCATCAACTGCTTGGACGTACATCTGATGCTTATAAGCGGATAGATGATTGTCTGGATCAATTGTTCCATAAAAAGGTTTTATGGTAGGCAGCTTAACCTTTGGGAAGAGCGGTGCCTCCATGATTCTGGCCGAGAATGGAGGTAGTCAGTTGATCCGGAGGGCTCCCAGCTGTCCCTCAGTGGGTATGAACTTCTTATGATACTCTTTCAATACAGGATTGGATGAGGTGTTTGTAGGAGCTGAACGCCTATAAACTATTAGCTGTAGTAGTATTGATGTTATGGTTTTATATAGTGTTCTTCCCCGTACGTATAAGCTAAAATGTGTGTCAATAGTGCTCTTACGAGCCATTTTATGCTAACTTTCTCCATCTAGATGCGGTTTTCTGTTTTGTGATGATTTATAGGTATTAATTAATTTTTTCCCTACTTTCTACTGCTTTACATTTACCACAATATAATGAAGATGTTTGGAGGCATACATGATGAGTTCCGGGGTCCTGAGAAACTCTCCAAGGCCTTGGACAAAAGGAGAAGTGAAGACTTGGCGTCTGAAGCCAAGGAATGAAGAAATGGACTCACGCCCAATCCCATATATCGGGAGCTTGAAGCCCGATCGGGCGGCGATAGGTTGACCCGACACGCATGTTTTAATGATTTTCGGGCTATTTTCGTATTACTTTTCCTTTAAGTTTTAGATTTAGTATAGATAGGAGAATCAGGGCCAATAAGGTCTAATAAGTTTCAATAAGGTCAATAAGTTCCAATAAGGTCCAATAAGTTCCAATCAGGTTCAATCAAGTCCAATAAGTTGAATTAGGTCCAATCAGGTTTAATAAGTTCCAATAAGTTCAGTTCAGGTTCAATAAGTTCAATTCAGATAAGGTCCAATAAGTTCAGGGCCAATAAGTTGAATAGAACGCACCCTAAGTCATCTTTTATTCACCTTTTGTTTAGCCCTTGTTTTTCATAGTTTTCTCTAGAGAGTAATTCAACAACCCTAGTTTATTGTTTTTGGCTTTTGATTCAAGATCAAACGTTTTGATAATTTGGAAATTCAATATAGTTCTTCAGTTTGGTAATCTTATTTATTACTTTCTAAATTATCGATTAAATTCATATCTTAGTTTTTTGCAACTATTTGAAGTATGAATTATTATATTGATTTTATTATCAGTTTTTTTCACCATATACCCTTAACAAATTTTTTTCCACCATATACCATTTCGAGTTTCCAAATTCACCATATACCCTCCACTTTTCAAAAAATAAATCAACTCACCCTTATGACTAACGGAAGGCTAACGTCGTTAGTTATTATCCCCTAATTCCCCCTCTAACCATAATTAGCTACCCTAAACCTAAGCTGAATCCTAATCCTAATCTAATACCCTAACCCTAACCACCCCTTCTTCGACCCCTTACCCCAGCCCCCACTCCTTACCCAGTAGCCCCCTCCCCCCCCACTCCCCCACCCCTTACCCCACCACCTCAAAGCCCACACCTCCCCACCACCCCCGAAGCCCCCCCCTCCCCACTCCTCCTCAACCCCTCCCCCACCCCGTCGCATCCCTCGACTATATTTCCTCTCCCCCGTCGAATTTCGCTCCCCTCCTACCCACCCCCGTCGATTTTTTATTTTCTAGGCTCGTATTTGGTAGGGCGTCGATTTTCAGGGATCGAATTCGGTGGGCCATTGGTTTTTGGGCTCGAATTTGGTGGGCCATCGGTTTTCGGGCTCGAATTTGGTGGGACGTTGATGAGGTAGGGGAGGGAGGTGCGAAGGAAGGAGGAGCGTTGGGGGCTGCTGTGGCGGGGAAAGGGGGATGTTGGGGTATGGGAGGGTTGCTAGTCTGAAGGGGGAGGAGGGTAGCGGGTTGATGGGGTAGTAGAGGGCCAGTGAGGGGTTGTGTTTGGGGGCTGAGGACTTGTGGCGTAAAGGGGGGCTGCGGACTAGTGGAGTATGGGGGCTGCGGGGTGGTGGGGTAAGGGGTGGTGGGTGTTGCGGGCTGGTAGGGTAAGGGGTGGGGGTGGTGGAGGGCTTGGGTAGGCTGAGGTAAGGGTGGTGGGGGCAGTGGGGGAGGGGTGGTTATGGTTAGGGATTTAGATTAGGGGGTTAAGGTTAGGGTTTGGCTTAGATTTATGTTAGTTACTTAGGACTAGAGGGGATTAGGGATTAAGGACTATTAAAAGTCTAACACTGTTAGTCAAAAAGGTAATTTGGTGTATTCTTTGAAAAGTGGAGGGTATATGGTGAATTTGGAAACTTGCGAGGGTATACGGTGCAAAATAAAATTGTCAGGGGTATATGGTGAAAAAATCGTTTTATTATTGTTTCCGTAAACATTAGTGAGTAGTTTTATTTCTAGGATTGTGGGGGATCTTTGTATGCAATGAGGGATTGTTGGATTAGTCTAATTACTTTACATTTCAATTGTTTCATGTGGTTGAATTATTCATGCTAGATTTATGAATTTGGCTTGATTTGTATTTCTACTATCGTAATACTGAATCTGCTTCGACATGAGAGATTTTGTATAGGCTGTTTATCATTAGGCAGAGTGATCCTTGACAATGCGAGAGCGGCTAGGTGATCTTTAAGGGAGGTAATGTTCAAGAGAAATTGAATGTGCCCCAGATAAATTGACTTATCAGGTAGTGGTCATTCTTCCCTGATTTCTAGAATTGTATGCATAGTGATCCATAATCCTAGCTAGTTAATAATTAATTGATCAATTCCCTCGTATTTAATTATGTTATTCGCTTAGTTCATTAAAACAACCATTTTCATCTGATTTAGTTAATGTAATATTAGAGTTCAGATACAATAGTAAAACTTTCTCCCTGTGGATTCAATCCCGACTTCCCTTACTATTACTTAGTGGACTTTAGGTTATTTTTTATTAGGTGATACGACTTTAGCCTGTCAAGTACCATTTTTTCCTATCTTGGATGAACAAGAGGGGCCAAGACTTCTTCCTTCTGTTCTGGACGGTAACCTCGAAGGATTCTCTCGTATATGGTGTATACCCTGTGGCCGACCATTGTAATACAGCAGCCTTCTTTGCCTCTAGGTATTCTTGGGCATTTATTTCCATCATATGCCCATTTGGACGAAAATTATCCTGGGTCCTGACCACTAAATTCTAATCCATCTTCCTTTGTTTCTCACTACCTTCTGGCTGTTTTTCTCTGACTGCCCTCCTAGGGGGCTCCTGATAAACTGGTCGACTTGGACCCGGATGATTCTTCTGGGAACTCCCCCTAAGAGGAGTTGGATTTTTAACTACTGCATCTGGATTAACTTGGAAGAATAACATACTGTTCTTGATCTGTTCCTGGACAACCGATGTTATCTTAGTCTGAAAGTTATTCAAGACGTTCTCTAGATGGGGAGCAGTCATCGAGCGTTCAAGATTTTCCTGAATAAAGACTCTGACCAGGGACATTGATAATGGATGGGGTATATCCCTCCCTCGAGGTGGTCTTTCATCATCTACGGTATCTTCTACTCGAACTTGAAAGTTCGATTCCTTGCCACGTAGGACGAGTGACAATCAGTCATCGCTGCGTCTCTCCATAGGCGGCGCCAAATGTTATACTTGGCCGGCAAGTAAACTCCTCTTCTTCAGAATGTTTTTTAATAGAGACTTGTGCAACGATGTCTGAATCTCGCTACCTGAACTTGAGTTCTAATCCCAAACCTGCAAAAGAAGGGACCCAACCTGGAGTTTTGGTGGTGGTTCCCCCTTCGAACCTTAAGTCAGTTATCAAGAGTGTAAAGGAAAAGTAGAGAGAGAAAGTAAAAGAGAATTTCTGCAGAGTATGTGCACACTATTCAAAAGTTACCTTTCTCTTGATTTTCAGAGGCTCTTTGTAGTGTTGGGGTCTTGAATGCTGCCAATTGAGGTCACCGTAAAATGAGGGCATCTGATTGGCCAGACAATCAAACTTTGACATATGGCAGACAATGATTGGATGGTAAACAACAACCAATCATACGCCGCCTTTTTTTTGGGATTTGGGCCTGAATATTCTATCGGGCCAAAAGGTGGGCTTGTACCCTTTCTCAGTAAAAAGTTAGAGTTTTAGCCTTTATTTTTTACTCCTTTGAGGCGGGATACGTGGACGCTCTCGAGGGATCCACGTGTCTCTTGAGGAACCATTGATTTTAAGCTACAACACCTGTCATATTTATAAGTAGAGTGAATAAGTGTTGAATGTAATGTAAACATGTGCTAATTAAGGAGGGTAGTTTTGTGAATATATAGTGTTTACTAGAGGTGATCATGGACTGGGCCGGGTTCGGATCGGGCCGCGCCTTAAAAAAATTGGCCATTGGTTGGGACGGGACGGACCGGGCTATAATTTTGTGGCCAAAGCCCGCTATATTTGGTCCAAAATGAAAGGGCTTTTCAGGCCAAAATCGGACCGGGACAAAAAATAGACTAAACAGTCATTTTTGTTTTGCCCAAAGCAAAAAAAAATTCATACTGGACCCGACTGCGAGCCATAAAATTCTGCCCAAAAAGCAGTCGGGCCAAAATAATCAACTCTAGTTTTTACCCTCTAATAATGTGAGGATAGTATTACACCTATATGTACCTACTATATGGAGTTAAAACTCTTTATGAATTTTTTGTCACCTCATCATTGCATAAAGTGGAATTAAATTTCCATTTGGTCCATTTGTCAAGTGGACCAACGTCTTTAAACCAATTAATTGCTCCTAGTCTACTGGACATGTTGTTTCATTTAGCTTTGGGTATGGGTTCTTATGGGTCGGGTTTTTCGGGATTTCAATTCTATCTCAGGTTGTTTTCGGATGAAAAAACGGATCTTGAATCACGTATGTGGTACGGACTATTTTGCCACTCTACGAACCTGGGACTTTTCCAAATGGTACCGATTATGAGCTGATTTGGTTGTATTGTCTGTTGAATAAGCACCGTCCACTCTCTCTCCTCTTGGTTAATTATTACCACTACATTTAATACTTGGGTGAGTTTTTTCAAGCCACCTATTACCCCCACCCTACAAGCTATAGTTGGAAAGTTTGACATTTAGCAACTTTAGTGTGAAAGTTGTAAGATGAATAGTATGTTGTAGTAGTATAAATAGATGTAGTGCATTGGTTGCAAAGTGTGCAGCAAAACCTACGTGAGTTGTGCCAAGCTCCAAAAGAGAGAGCATAATAAGAGAGTTTGTAAGAGTGTATAAGAGTTTCATGTAATAATTTAAGTAAGTTTATTATGTGAGCTATTATTTTTATAATCTCTTATATTGTTTAATCTTTCCACATAAATTACCCCAAAATATCCTACAATTGGTATCAAGAGCCATTCGTTCCGTTAAAATTTTCGGGACCATTTTTTTGGCAAATATCGGTCGGGGACCGATATTATCGCAACGGTATAGTCAAAAATATCTTTGGCTAACTTAACGGTCAGGGACCGTATTGCGAGGTGATTTTCCATTAGTGCACAGTCCGGGACTGTGAAGCTTGTTGGTCAGGGACCAAGCTTACTTGTGTATTGCCGGGCAACACCAAGTCACAAATGGCAGATATTGCTAGTTCATCTAGTAATATTGAGAAACTCAACAATGGAAATTATAGTACGTGGAGCACACGTATGCAATTCTATTTTTTGGGACAAGATCTTTGGGGTATAGTCGGTGGTAGTGAAGTTACAATACCAACCGATCCAGAAGAATTAAAGAAGTGGAAGATTAGGGCCGGAAGAGCCATGTACGTGCTAGTAGCAACCGTCGAGGACGAGTTGTTATACCGCATCAAGGATGCGAAGACACCCAAGGAGGCGTGGGACATCCTTGCAGCTTTGTTCTCTAAGAAGAACGATGCTCAACTTCAGCTTCTCGAGAATGAGTTGTTGTCGATCCAGCAGAACAACATGACGGTGAACGAGTATTTCACCAAAGTTAAAACTTTGTGTGAGCAAATCACAAAGTTAGATCCTGAAAATTCCATCACAGAGACAAGGATGCGTAGGATTATTGTCCGTGGCTTAAAGCCTGGATATAGTAGTCTTGTCACGGCGATCCGAGGTTGGGCTACACAACCATCTCTAATTGAGTTTGAGAATGTGTTAGCCAACCAGGAGGCTCTAGAAAATCAGATGTCTGGAGTTTCTGTCAAGGATGAAGAGAAAGCTCTTTTTGGCAACAAGAAGTCAAATAAGGGAGGTGATAAGACAGGCGAGTCAAGTAATCAACCTGCAAGTCAAACAGAGTCGGGGGATTCAGAAAAGGACAACGTAGAGGAGGCTTCCATCGAGGGGGAGCTCGACAAGATCGACAACAGGATGAGAAGGAAGGGAAAAATCAAACACGACGAGATGTCGTGTGTTATAACTGCAAGAAGAAGGGACACTATGCTCGAGACTGTTGGTCCAAACCAGCAGAAGGGAATGCTGCAACTTCGGTGGAGCATGAAAACCGAAGTGAAGTCGAGTGGGATGCACAAGCATCCTACGCAGTTGAAGAGGAACAGATCTTCGGCATGGAGGTAGTGTCACCCAGCAGCGCGGAGCCAGAGGAAGTTGCACTTGTCGTAGTCAACGACAAGATGATCAATTACAAAGATGATTGGATCATCGATTCTGGTTGCTCCAATCACATGACTGGAGACAAAGAGAAATTTCTGAGCATGTCCGAGTACAAGCGTGGTCGAGTTGTGATAACAGCAAACAATTCAGAATTGTCGATAACCCATATTGGCAAGGCAGTGGTAATTCCACGATTTAGCAACAAGCAAGTTCAGCTGGATAATGTCTATCATGTTCCTGGTATGACGAAGAACCTGTTGTCAGTTTCACAGCTGACATCATCCGGAAACCATGTTGTTTTCGGTCCTCGTGACGTAAAGGTGTACAAGACAATGGGAGGAAATTCCTCTCCTATATTGGAGGGACGACGTCTTGAATCAGTCTACGTGATGTCTGCTCAAACGGCATATGTAGACAAGGCGAAGAAAAATGAGACAGCTGATCTATGGCATGCACGCTTGGGTCACGTGAGCTACAACAAGCTCAAGATGATGATGAAGAAGTCGATGCTCAAGGGTCTTCCTCAACTAGATGTCAAGGAAGATATAGTTTGTGGTGGATGTCAATTTGGTAAAGCACATCAACTTCCATATGAAGATTCAAAGTTCAAATCGAAGGAACCTTTGGAGTTGGTTCACTCAGATGTGTTTGGTCCAGTAAAGCAACATTCGGTGAGTGGCTTACGCTACATGATCGCCTTTATTGATGATTTTTCAAGATATGTCTGAGTCGATTTCATGAAAGAGAAATCTGAAGCATTTGGCAAGTTTAAGCTGTTTAAGGAAACCGTAGAAAAAGAAGTTGGTGGTAAAATTCAGTGTCTACGTACAGACAACGGAGAAGAGTATACATCCAGAGAATTCTCCCAATACTTGCAAGATTGCAAGATCCGACGCCAGCTCACTTGTCCAAATACTCCACAACAAAATGGAGTAGCTGAAAGGAAGAATCGACATCTTGCAGAGACATGCAGAAGCATGTTACATGCCAAGAACGTGCCACCACGTTTTTGGGTTGAGTGTATGAGGACAGCGACACATGTGATAAATCGATTACCTCAGGCGAGACTAGATTTTGTCTCACCATTTGAGAAGCTAAGAAAGATGAAGCCAGCAGTGAGCCATTTCCGATTTTTCGGATGTGTATGCTACGTCTTTGTTCCTGAGAATATGCGTAGCAAGTTTGATAAAAAGGCTATTCGTTGTATCTTTGTGGGATACGATGATCAGAGGAAAGGTTGGAGGTGTTGCGATCCAATAACAGATAAATGTCACGTGACACGAAATGTGGTGTTTGATGAAGCATCATCTTGGTGGTCACCACAAGCTGTATTATTGCCAGACTCGAAGGAGATCGAGGAAAAGCTTCAAGAAAAGATGGACGAGAAAGACGAAGGTCAGTCTGTCAAGATGGCGGTAGTCTTGAGATGGAGATATCTCAACCTACACCAACAGAAAGAGAGAAAAGTTCATGGAAAAAAGGAGCACATCATAGAAATATTGAAGAAGAAAGGCCAAGTCAAATTGAAAATTTTGAAGAAGAAGAACCTCACTCAGCACTACGCATGTCCACAAGGCAGAAAAAGCCAAATCCAAGATATGCAAATGCTGCAATGGTTGAGGATTAAAAGAGCCAAGTAGCTATGATGAGGCAGCTCAAGCAAAGATTGGAGAAAAGCCATGGAAGAAGAAATTCAAGCTCTGCACCAGAATGAGACTTGGGAGTTAGTGCCAAAGCCTAAAGAAGTTCAACCTATTTCTTGCAAATGGGTATACAAAGTGAAGACTAGACCTGATGGACCATTGAAAGGTACAAGGCACGACTGGTAGCTCGAGGATTTTCTCAGCAATATGGGCTAGACTACGATGAAACGTTTAGTCCAGTTGCCAAGATTACTACAGTTCGTGTTTTACTAGCACTTGCAGCTAGTAATTCTTGGAAGCTCTGGCAGATGGATGTCAAAAATGCATTTCTACATGGTGAGTTGGATAAGACATCTACATGGATCAACCTAAGGGGTTCAGAATCAGTCTTATCCACACCATGTATGCAAGCTGAAGAAGGCGCTCTATGGTTTGAAGCAAGCACCACGCGCCTGGTATGGAAAGATAGCGGAGTTTCTGTTACAGAGTGGTTATTCTGTAGCACCAGCCGATTCGAGCTTATTTATGAAAGCTCAGGATGGAAAGTTGGCAATAGTTCTTGTATATGTGGATGATCTTATCATCACAGGAGATTTTGAAGAGGAGATTCAACAAATAAGAGCTAATCTTTCAGTACGATTTCAAATGAAGGAGCTAGGAGAACTAAAACATTTTCTTGGTCTTGAAGTGGAGCGGACTAAGGATGGGATATTTCTATGCCAACAGGAAATATGCCTGTGATCTTCTAGAAAAATATGGAATGGTCGATTGCAAGCCTATGTCAACTCCAATGGAGGTTAATGCAAGGTTATGTTCAGTCGAAGGCAAAGATCTAGAAGATGTGACCATGTACAGACAGTTGGTGGGAAGTCTTATCTATCTCACGTTATCCAGACCAGATATTGCTTATGCAGTGAGTGTGATTAGTCGATTTATGCAAAAACCGATGAAACGTCACTTGGAGGCCGTACGTCGGATATTAAGGTAAGTGAAAGGAACCATTGACTATGGAATCCTGTACTGCAATGATAAAGAGATTGAAGTTGTCGGATACTGTGATGCTGACTATGCTGGTGATCTCGACACACGTCGATCAACTACTGGTTATGTGTTCAATCTGGGTTCTGGAGCAGTCTCTTGGTGTAGTAAGAGACAACCAACAGTGTCACTATCAAGTACGAAGCGGAATATAGAGCGGCGGCTATGGCAACACAAGAGTGTGTGTGGTTGACGCAATTACTCAAGGATCTGCATCAACCAATTGATCGGGGAATCAAGTTATGATGGGACAATCAGTCCGCGATACGTTTAGCGGACAATCCTGTTTTTCACGCAAGGACAAAATATGTGGAGGTACATTATCATTTTGTCCGAGAGAAGGTTCTACGGGTGAGATTGAACTTGAGCAAGTGAACACGGAGAACAAGTTGCAGATATATTCACAAAAGGTCTTGGAGGACCAAAGTTCGAAAAGTTTCGAAAACAACTTGGTATGACCTCTAGACTATCTCTGTGAGAGAGTAGTCGCTGAGGGGGAGTGTTGAATAAGCACCGTTCACTCTCTCTCCTCTTGGTTAATTATTACCACTACATTTAATACTTGGGTGAGTTTTTTCAAGCCACCTATTACCCCCACCCTACAAGCTATAGTTGGAAAGTTTGACATTTAGCAACTTTAGTGTGAAAGTTGTAAGATGAATAGTATGTTGTAGTAGTATAAATAGATGTAGTGCATTGGTTGCAAAGTGTGCAGCAAAAACCTACGTGAGTTTGCCAAGCTCCAAAAGAGAGAGCATAATAAAAGAGTTTGTAAGAGTGTATAAGAGTTTCATGTAATAATTTAAGTAAGTTTATTATGTGAGCTATTATTTTTATAATCTCTTATATTGTTTAATCTTTCCACATAAATTACCCCAAAATATCCTACATTGTAGGGCTTTCATAAAAACCGAAACCGAAAAACCGTCCCAAAAAACCGAAAAACCGGACTAAATGGGAGGTAACCGAACAAGTAAAATTTGTTCGTAACGGTTCGGTTACCGAACCTGTAAAATTAGCGGTTAAACGGGTCGGTTACGGTTACAAATATTGGATAAACGGTTTACCGAAAAAACCGATACGTTTTTAATATTAATTTATTTTTAATAATAATTTTTATTTTAAAAAAATAATTTTAAGAATGGGATCAGTGAGACACTAGATCACTGTATACTAAATAACTGAACTAGTGAATTGTTGGGCAAATAAGTGAATAAGCAGTTAAGCACTACTCACATAGTCACATCCACATATGGCCATATGGCCCAACCAAAGCCCAATATACTTATCCCAAATTTTTCACTTCTGAAGAACTCATCCACTCACCATTCATTGATTTCATTCATCACGAAGTAAAGCTCAAGCTAGCCGCAAGCCGCTAGGTCATCTTCTTCTCCAAAGTTTCTCACTTTTTCTTTCATCAAGTTTCAACTTTGAACCAAAACCCAAACAAATTCAGATCTACAGAGTTTCCCTTTCAAACTCTAACATCGAAACTCAAAAGGCAAGGTTGTCTCACTCTTTTATTACACGTCTAATAATCAGTAATTTGATGTTTAATTTCAATTTTTGTTTAATTATGTGTTTGTATTAAATTTGTTCTAGTTGATGTTAGTATATTATGCATATTAAATTTGTTCGTATATTTTAGGAAGGACTCCGTATATTATGTTTCTATTTCTGCTATAATCCAATGTTCATTTTTATATTTATTATCTGCTTTAAAATTTTATAAATCTTGCAATAAGATAGTTACAGAGTATGAGACATGAGTTATGAAATGGGGTTTGCTTGTAAGTTGTAACTTTGTTTCATATTTCACATATGGATTCTAGCAGTGGAAATTTTAACTTTGACCCAACACCAGGATATCCTATCGAATCATCGGATGGTGATCTTGATAGCTCTGAAGACGAGGTAGAAGTTCTTCCCAAGGGATTTAATTTTACTACAAGTAACAAGAAGAAGGGGAAAAAGCGTAAGAGCTCTGTTGTAGGTGGTGTTACCCCTACTGCTTTTAGGAAGAAAACTTCAATATATTGGGGTAATTATAATAAAACCAATGAACCTAATTCTGTTGAATGCAAATATTGTAAGACTAACATTGCTGCTAGCTCTACAAATGGCACTAGTGGTATGAAAAATCACACATTAAGGTGCAAGAAGTTCCCTGCTAGGTTAGATAAGAAACAAAGAATGCTTGATTTTGAATCTCAAACAATTGTGAATGAACATGGAATTGCTGAAACTGTTAGTGTTCCAAAGTTATGGATATGGGATAAAGTAGTCTCAAGGAACTATCTTGCTAGGATGATCGTTGTGGATGAGTTACCTTTTAGTCATGTTGAACATGAAGGTTTTCGTGACTTTTGCAAATCTATGAATCCTGATTTTATTGTCCCTTCATGTTCCACAGTGACGAGAGATTGTTATAAGTTGTATGTTGAGGAGAGAAAGAATTTAAAATTGGTTTTGAATAGCTTGACCTCTAGAGTTTGTCTCACTACTGATACATGGACGTCGGGTCAAAACCTGAGTTATATGTGCCTTACTTGCCACTTTATTGACAATGATTGGAAGTTACAGAAATGTATTATAAATTTTTGTCCCATTAGTGGTCATAGTGGTGAGCTCATTGGTAAGCATGTTGAGAAGTGTCTTCTTGAGTGGAATTTGAAAAATATATTGACTTTGACAGTTGATAATGCAAGCTCAAATGATTTGGCAATTCAATACTTGAAAAGGAGAGTTAATCATTGGGGTGGAAGTATATTAGATAATAAGTATTTACATATGCGTTGTGCTGCCCATATTTTAAATTTGGTTGTTAAGGATGGATTGAGTGAAGTTAATCTTTCTGTGTTAAGAATACGTACTGCAGTGAAGTATGTTAGGTCATCTCCCGCTAGGCTTAACCAATTTAAAGCTTGTATAATTGAAGAGGGAATGGAAAGCAAAAGTCTTGTTTGTTTAGATGTTGATACGAGATGGAATTCTACCTTTTGATGCTTGAAAGTGCATTGAAGTTCAGGTTAGCATTTGAGAATTTGCGATCTAAAGGTGGGCAATACATTAAGGAGTTTAGGAAATTTGGTGGCCCACCTGAAGATAATGATTGGAATAATGTTGTTGGTTTGCTTCCTTTTTTAAGGATTTTCTATAATGCTACTTTAAAAATGTCTGGTAGTCTTTATGTCACTGGAAATTGTTATGTGCCTGAGATATATGGTGTTGGATTCTTAATTTCTGATCATTGCGATAACATTGACGCTAACATTCGGAATATGGCAAAAAAGATGAAAGTAAAGTACGACAAATATTGGGCAAATGTTGACAACATTAATATCTTTTTGTTTGTTGCCTTGATCTTGGATCCAAGGCATAAATGGGATTATGTGGAATGGGTAATTATGAATTTCTATGATCTCGAAAATGCCAAGTTGTTGTGCTCAAAGATTAAAGTTGATCTACGTGATTTATTTGAATCATATAGCTCTACTTTACATCAACCAAAAAAGAAAACACCTAGTCATTCCTCCAATGCATCTACTAGCCATGACAGGGGAACACTTGATCCTGAACAACTAAGGAATATGAGATACAAGAGGGACAAAGGAGATGTGGGAGACATTGAGAAAAAAAATGAACTACAAAAGTATTTAAATGATGAATGTGAACCAAGTGAAACTAGTTTGGATATTTTGGGGTGGTGGAGGGATCAAACAAGCAGGTATCCCATTCTATGTAAAATGGCTAGAGAAATGCTTGTTATCCCAGTTTCGATAGTCGCATCGGAGTCTGCGTTTAGCACAAGAGGCCGTGTATTAGATTCTTTTCGCACTTCTTTGATGCCAAGAATGGTGGAAGCATTAGTTTGTGCGCAAGATTGGTTGAGGACTACTCGTTCTCCACTTTCGACAGAGGAAAGCATACTTGCATTAGAGGATTTGGAAGCCGGTAAGTGCTTTTGTTTATACCTTATTTATATGCCTTCTTGCTGTCCTTTTCTTATTTTCATTTTTATAACAATTTTATTATTTTATATATATGTAGATATGGTGGATCTAACAATAGACCACCCCTCAATAATTGTCGAGGAGTCACTTCTGATGACTGATGATTGATGGAGGTTTGAAGCTTTGGAGTTGTATTACATACTGCCAACTGAACATTTGTATTGATGCTGCCTTTGTATTTGCTACCATACAGCCATACTGCTTCTGCAATGCTGCTGGACTGCTATGTCTGCTAGTGAATTTTTTTTTTTTTTGCAGTATTGCTAGTGTAATTTGAATTGCTGCTATAGTGTATTGCTGCCTTGTAATTTGTATTGTTGCTATAGTGTCTGCAATTTTGCATTGTGGATTTGTGGTTGTTCCAGGCTCTTTAAGTATTAAAGTTGTATTTTGACATTCAACAATTAATTGCATTTAGGAATTTATTGCTCTAATTTACTATTTTTGAATACGTTACGGTTACGGTTAACCGCATTATCGTACCGAATTAAGTGGTAACCGCTTTGGCGGTAACCGATTTAAACGGTACGGTTACGGTTCTTGAAAATGGCGTACCGACACTTCCGGTTACCGTACCGAAAATTCTTAACGGGACGGTAACCGTACCGTGAACACCCCTACTACATTGTCCCCTCCTAGTTGCCGGAATGCTTGGAGCTAGGTTGTGGAGCATCAGGTGCACATAGTTTAGACTAAAAGGTTTTCCCACTTTGGTGGCCCCGGTCAAGCGATCACTTTAAGTAGAATCGTGGATTAGTGGGACTCGTAGGGGTGCTTCTCGAACGAGCCGAGCCCGAATAGCACTGGGCTCGGCTCGAGCTCGTTTAAAATTTCCCAGGCTCAGCTCGGCTCGTGAGCTCGCCGAGCTTGGGAGAGCCGAGCTCGAGCTCGGCTCGTGATAGAAATTTGGGGCTCGAGCTCGGCTCGCGAGCTCGTTTAGGCTCGACTAATGAGCTCGGCTTGGCTCGAAGTATTATGCTTTTATAACTTGATTTCCCTCTTAGCATTGCTAAGATTTCAATGTGAGACTTCATGGTTTGTTAAAGAAAAACAAACTCACTATCCCCATTTTAACTCATTCTACATATGCTTATATAACTTGGAATCCCTCCTAGCATTGCTAAAATTTCAATGTGGTACTCCATGTTTTGTTAAAAAAAAAACTCATTATTTTATTTACATATGCTTTTATAACTTGGAATCCCTCCTAGCATTGTTAAAATTTCAATGTGTGACTCCATGTTTTGCTAAAAACAAAATTATCAAATATTTTAAGTATTAAATAATCAACTATTTAAAATTATACTTCATTCCCTCTATGAAGAAAATAAAGTATAGTTTTTGTTTTCCAACCAAGGGGATACAAAATTAAACTTTAAGTTGAAGTAAGAATAGTAGCTATTTATAAAGAAAATAAGGTTGATACTTGTTTTCTTAACCAATGTGGACTTTAGTGCCTAGTGGAGTAGAGGTGAAGTTGGATCATAAATTAAAATATATAATTTGTAATCTAAATTAAAATATAAATTAGTATTAAATTTTTTAATATAAAATATTTTTTAATATAAATATTTTTTTTAATATAAAATAATAAACGAGCTGCTCACGAGCTTTACGTGCCGAGCTTTGCCTAGCTCGGCTCCGCTCGTTTAAGTCTCGTGCCGAGCCCGAGCTCGAGCCGAGCTTCAACGAGCCGAGCTTTGACCGAGCCGAGCCCGAGCTGCTCGCGAGCTTGTCAGGCTCATTATCACCCCTAAGTGGGAGGCTTGTCCACTTGCGTTGTTCTTTCCTCGAATTACAAAGAATCACTATTGTGCACCTAGTGCTTTATATGATTTGTTCCAATTGAAAGTACTTATGATTATCAATCTGATGAGTTATTATTTAACTTCGAGTCTATGTATACTAATTATTGTGCCAAGGCAACAAATTCTAAAAATTTCTAAATTCTAATGGATGCTCACTTGATTTTATTTGCTTTCCTTATGAAACTCTTAAGATCAAACAATTGTTCTGTCAAAAAAAGATCAAACAATTGTTGCTCCTTATGGGGTGCATTATTGTTTATTTATTAATTAATATTATAGGCTGAAGTTCAAATTTATTAGGCCTTAGAATTCTATATCTAACTTATAACTTAACTGAGTTCCCTAATTAGTAGTAGCAATATCTTATTCACGTAATTCCGGAGTTTAGCTAAAATTTGTTTTTCTTTTGACATTTAACAAACTTAATTAGTTACTCCATATGTCCTAAAATCGTCTGAACATTTTTTTTAAATGTTTGTCCTAAGTTAGTTTAAACACTTTCATTTTTGACATGGTTCCACTATTAATATATTATTTCTTTCACAAATTATTAGAATAGGCGGTGTAATTTTAACATAAAATTAGACGAATTTAATACTGATTTTTCTCTAACAAGCCCATTCAATTTCACTCTAACCTAACACTATTCTAGTCATCCCTTCTCTTCTTTTCCTTTGTTTTCGTGATTCTCGAACTACAACAGACAATTTCAAAAATAACTCGGTAGTCTTACGAAACGGATCAAACTAGTCACTAAATGGATTAAACAAGTCACTGAATAGGTTAAAGAATATCATTACTGAATAGATTAAACTGGTCACGAAATAAATTAATGGGGTCCCTAAATAGATCAAATTGGTCACAATATTTTAAAAAGGTGACACGTTCTCTTCTTAATATTGGACTTGAACCGAGCCTAATTTTAAATTAAAAGTAGGCAGTCTCTTGTAAGACTAATTGTTTTAGACATCTTTTGCCCACAGTCTACCTTTTATCAATAAAAAGTTACTTAACTTTCCCTCTCCTCTAATAAAAAAATACCACTGCAACTCCTACCACACACATCTACATTTTTTTAAAAATACTACTTCCTTCGTTCCATAATAAGTAAAACACTTCTCTGAAAAAGCTCTCACATAAAAGAGAGAAGTGTTTCACTTATTATGGAACGGAGGAAGTATTTGATAACCATACTATAAATTATCACCTCAAATTCAGATTTTTCTAAGACGAATGAATTGTGCTGATGACATTCTTAGATGACAATATTTTGATTAGCGTCACCTTTATTAATACTTCCTCCGTGTTTTTAGTTGCAATAATTTTCATATTTAAGTATTTTTATTTAGTTGTAATATTTCATTTCTTTAATATTTGTGCAAAAACTTGTCAAAGAAAAGGAGTGACGAGAATAATTTGTCAAAAGAACTCGATGTCAACTCAAGTTCCTCGTCTCAACTTACTATCTTAACCTTAACTAGATAAAGTGGGAGCATGTCTTGACAACCAACCGTTTGAGTCTCTTAGGGGACTCAAACGGGTAATTTGGTCATTTATGCGTTGGAAGATTTCACGCGCGTGTGGCTGACATTTGCTTGGTGCTAGGTTATAATGGTACTATTCTCCGAAATATTGATACCTTGGTACCAGTCATGATAACAATTTGATACCAATATCAGGTTATAATGGTACCATTGTTGTTTTTTTGGGTGTTTGAGTCTTTTTTGGATTCAATCCGTTGATTACCAAACCTTTCTCATAAAGTGGTCGTTCATTTCTCTCTAAGCCTATGAACATTTGACAGCAAATAAATTGCATCACATCAAATCACGTATATTTCCTCTGTCAATTTGCCTATGCCACAAGTCTGCTGCTCTACTTAATTTTGGAATCAATCTTTCTTTCATTGTTGTTTTGCATGCATGTGACTTGTGAGGCAGAGGAATTTTAAGAACCGTTCGTCTGCTCACTGAAATCTTTTATAAAAGAATGTGATGTACATAAAATGTTTTTTTCAGAAAGTTGATGGGGGTTCAAGTTTTATTGAGAATTGATTTCTCAATATTCTATAATCTTTCTCAAGTTCCTGTTTGGTTTATATCGATTGAATATTAGTAGGCAAAAGACCAAAAGTTAACAACTGTTTTTGGAGTGTTAGATAAGATAACTACAAATCGAAATATTAAATTAATCTAAACATTAATTATATTGATTAACGCGTGATTTTGGAATTCATTCTAAAATTTATACTATTCCTGAAAATATATATATTTAGTGCTTATTCAAAGTCCCAGAGTGTCCGTTATCACCTAGGCCAATTATATATATTATACAGAAAAAGATGCATTCATAATCATTGGTATTTGTCTTAAAAAATAATTCACTCAACACGACCATCCGAGGTGAAAAAGACTTGGGGATTGAGTTTTAATATTTAGACACGTATTGTATTTTCTAAAAGAAAAAAAATTATGTAAAGTTGTGTGCTTTAAGTTTTTGCCTAATGGGTCTATCATCATAACTTTATAGTCTCCAATGGGGATTTAGGCACCTCATCCCCTTCCCCCTCTTGAGTTAAAAGGTAAAGTCACCTTACCTAATAAACACGTAAATATTTATCTTTTATTGTAAAGGAGATTTTTACCAATATATTAAAGTTCGTATTATAATTACATAATGATATTTTAGTAATTCTAATAAGATATAGTAACTCATATCCAAAGTTAAATTAATAGATAAATATTTAATAGGGTAAATATAGTTTTTTTTTTTTGAAGAGATAGTGCAAATATAGTTGAAAAGTATTTACCCACCAGTTTAGTTATTACTAATTGACAAAATAATAAGGAGCCAGCAATGAGTTACTGAACAAGTTTACTGAACTTGTTTTCGTACGATCTCTCAGTTCTAACAATATATCAAAACTTACGTTTCTTTAATCATTTGTCGCTTAGTTAATTCTAATGGCTATACATGCATATATTATAAGTGACGCTGCGCTCACATTTCCATCCACAACCATTGTATAAATAGAGAGACAATCTCTTTAATAATCATTCAAAAAACTTCTCTATCTAAACTCACATTTCCACCAAGAACCACCGTATAAATAGAGATACAACCACTGTATAACTCTCTAATTCTCTCATATTCTGTTCTTACTCTTTTATTATTCTAACAGTGAGCTTAGCTCTGCATCACTTCCCCTGCCTGCACTCCTTCGTGCTGCCACGCCGTCGCGATCGCCTCCGCTGTTCCTTGTGCATATATTTGTAGTTGATAACTTTTTCATTATTATTGAGGAACAAAATTTCAAAGAGCATCACTGATTCAAATGACAAGTCTAACTAACAACATCTTCTTGTCTCTTGTTACATTTACAGTACTACTAGTTTCATTAGTCCAGGGTAAGATTCTAATTCGTATACTAACTCAACTTTTACTTTCTGTTTTCTATATTTCATTGGCGAGTGAAGGTTTCACATTCATTATGTTTATGTAACACTAATTTGGTCGACTTTATTTGTTGTAATCTTATTTTCATAGGAGACTTCAAAGTGCTCAACTTCACTCAGAAGTTGGATCATTTTGGATTCGAAAAGATAAGCAACCTCACCTTTCAAAAAAGGTTGTTCGTCGACTACAGCGGTGGGAATGAAGGAGTTTAAAGGTGAAAGGTTGGATTCGACGATAAGCAATCTTATTTTTCCCACGGGCTATCGTCGACGAGCAACCTTTGTTGATAGGTGAGGTTGCTTATCTTGTCGAATCCAAAATGATCCAACTTCTGAGTGAAGTTGAGCACTTTGAAGTCTCCTATGAAAATAAGTTCTCCCACGTTTAAAATTTCCTAAGCTCGGCTCGGCTCGTGAGCTCGCCGAGCTTGGGAGAGCCGAGCTCGAGCTCGGCTCGTGATAGAAATTTGGGGCTCGAGCTCGGCTCGCCTCGCAAGCTCGCTTAGGCTCGGCTCGCGAGCTCGTTTAGGCTCGACTAATGAGCTCGGCTTTGCTCGAAGTATTATGCTTTTATAACTTGATTGCCCTCTTAGCATTGCTAAGATTTCAATGTGGGACTTCATGGTTTGTTAAAGAAAAACAAACTCACTATCCCCATTTTAACTCATTCTACATATGCTTATATAACTTGGAATCCCTCCTAGCATTGCTAAAATTTCAATGTGGTACTTCATGTTTTGTTAAAAAAAAAACTCATTATTTTGTTTACATATGCTTTTATAACTTGGAATCCCTCCTAACATTGTTAAAATTTCAATGTGTGACTCCATGTTTTGCTAAAAAAAAAATTATCAAATATTTTAAGTATTAAATAATCAACTATTTAAAATTATACTTCATTCCCTCTATGAAGAAAATAAAGTATAGTTTTTGTTTTCCAACCAAGGGGATACAAAATTATACTTTAAGTTGAAGTAATGAATAGTAGCTATTTATAAAGAAAATAAGGTTGATACTTGTTTTCTTAACCAATGTGGGACTTTAGTGCCTAGTGGAGTAGAGGTGAAGTTGGATCATAAATTAAAATATATAATTTGTAATCTAAATTAAAATATAAATTAGTATTAAATTTTTTTAATATAAAATATTTTTTAATATAAATATTTTTTTTAATATAAAATAATAAACGAGCTGCTCACGAGCTTTACGAGCCGAGTTTTGCCTAGCTCGGCTCCGCTCGTTTAAGTCTCGTGCCGAGCCCAAGCTCGAGCCGAGCTTCAACGAGCCGAGCTTTGACCGAGCCGAGCCCGAGCTGCTCGCGAGCTTGTCAGGCTCATTATCACCCCTAAGTGGGAGGCTTGTCCACTTGCGTTGTTCTTTCCTCGAATTACAAAGAATCACTATTGTGTCACCTAGTGCTTTATATGATTTGTTCCAATTGAAAGTACTTATGTATTATCAATCTGATGAGTTATTATTTAACTTCGAGGTCTATGTATACTAATTATTGTGCCAAGGCAACAAATTCTAAAAATTTCTAAATTCTAATGGATGCTCACTTGATTTTATTTGCTTTCCTTATGAAACTCTTAAGATCAAACAATTGTTCTGTCAAAAAAAGATCAAACAATTGTTGCTCCTTAGTGGGGGTGCATTATTGTTTATTTATTAATTAATATTATAGGCTGAAGTTCAAATTTATTAGGCCTTAGAATTCTATATCTAACTTATAACTTAACTGAGTTCCCTAAGTTAGTAGTAACAATATCTTATTCACGTAATTCCGGAGGTTTAGCTAAAATTTGTTTTTCTTTTGACATTTAACAAACTTAATTAGTTACTCCATCTGTCTTAAAATCGTCTGAACATTTTTTTTAAATGTTTGTCCTAAGTTAGTTTAAACACTTTCATTTGGGCATTGTTAAACATCGCCCTAGAATTACTTAAAATCGCCCCCAAATATATTTTAATAGACCATTTCACCCTTTCCTCTTTTCTACCCAACCCACCACCCCCACCACCACAACCTACTGCCATTTCAACTTCTCCTCATTTCCCCACCACCACCACCTCACAACCACCTAGCTTCCAACTACCACCGGACCTCCACGCCATCGCCTGGCGTCCTCCACCACAGCCACCTTTGCGTTGAAGTTTTTTTATACCGGCGAACGTCCGGCCAGGACGTTCTGCCCATGGGGCGATCGTCCGGCCAGGACGTTCTGCCCATGGAGCGAACGTCAGGCCAGGACGTTCGCGCCATGGGAAGAACGTCCTGGCCGGACGATCGCCCCATGGGCAGAACGTACTGGCCGGACGTTCGCCGGTATAAAAAAATTTCAACGCGGTGGTTACAACGTAATGCGAAGGTGGTGGTGCGATGTTAAGTGGAGGTGAGGTCTGAGGGAGATGGTGGTGCGTGGGTGGTGCAGTATTTTGCAAGATTATAAACATTAAAATTACGTTCTATTTGCGTGGGTGACGGTGAAATTTATTGAAGGGACGGTGATAATGTCATGTACTACTACTACAACAATGCATTACAGATTTACAGATGTTTTTTAAAAGTACTCCATTAGAGATGAGATGCATGGGCTAAGCACAGAAGTAGGGACGGTAGTGGAGTGAAGGGGATGGTATTGATTTAAGAAAGAAATAAAGAAGGTTATAAATGTAATTTTAATGTTTGTTTTGGGCGATTTTAAGTAATTGTTGGGCGGCGTATAGAAGTTCAGTTTTGGTTCCACTATTAATATATTATTTCTTTAACAAATTATTAGAATAGGCGGTGTAATTTTAACATAAAATTAGACGAATTTAATACTGATTTTTCTCTAACAAGCCCATTCAATTTCACTCTAACCGACACTATTCTAGTCATCCCTTCTCTTCTTTTTCCTTTGTTTTCGTGATTCTCGAACTACAACAGATAATTTCAAAAAATAACTCGGTAGTCTTACGAAACGGATCAAACTAGTCACTAAATGGATTAAACAAGTCACTAAATAGGTTAAAGAATATCATTACTGAATAGATTAAACTGGTCACGAAATAAATTAAGGGGTCCCTAAATATCAAATTGGTCACAATATTTAAAAGGTGACACGTTCTCTTCTTAATATTGGACTTGAACCGAGCCTAATTTTAAATTAAAAGTAGGCAGTCTCTTGTAAGACTAATTGTTTTAGACATCTTTTGCCCACAGTCTACCTTTTATCAATAAAAAGTTACTTAACTTTCCCTCTCCTCTAATAAAAAAAATACCACTGCAACTCCTACCACACACATCTACATTTTTTTAAAAATACTACTTCCTCCGTTCCATAATAAGTAAAACACTTCTCTGAAAAAGCTCTCACATAAAAGAGAGAAGTGTTTCACTTATTATGGAACGGAGGAAGTATTTGATAACCATACTATAAATTATCCCCTTAAATTCAGATTTTTCTAAGACGAATGAATTGTGCTGAAGACATTCTTATATGACAATATTTTGATTAGCGTCACCTTTATTAATACTTCCTCCGTGTTTTTAGTTGCAATAATTTTCATATTTAAGTATTTTTATTTAGTTGTAATATTTCATTTCTTTAATATTTGTGCAAAAACTTGTCAAAGAAAAGGAGAGACGAGAATAATTTGTCAAAAGAACTCGATGTCAACTCAAGTTCCTCGTCTCAACTTACTATCTTAACCTTAACTAGATAAAGTGGGAGCTTGTCATGGCAACCAACCGTTTGAGTCTCTTAGGGGACTCAAACGGGGGTAATTTGGTCATTTTATGCGTTGGAAGATTTCACGCGCGTGTGGCTGACATTTGCTTGGTACCAATGCCAGGTTATAATGGTACTATTCTCCGAAAATATTGATACCTTGGTACCAGTCCTGATAACAATTTGATACCAATGTCAGGTTATAATGGTACCATTGTGTTTTATTTTGGGTGTTTGAGTCTTTTTTGGACTCAATCCGTTGGTTACCAAACCTTTCTCATAAAGTGGTGGTTCATTTATCTCTAAGCCTATGAACATTTGACAGCAAATAAATTGCATCACATCAAATCACCTATATTTCCTCTGTCAATTTGCCTATGCCACAAGTCTGCTGCTCTACCTTAATTTGGAATCAATCTTTCTTTCATTATTGTTTTGCATGCATGTGACTTGTGAGGCAGAGGAATTTTAAGAACCGTTCGTCTGCTCACTGAAATCTTTTTTTAAAAGAATGTGATGTACATAAAAATGTTTTTTCAGAAAGTTGATGGGGGTTCAAGTTTTATTGAGAATTGATTTCTCAATATTCTATAATCTTTCTCAAGTTCCTGTTTGGTTTATATCGATTGAATATTAGTAGGCAAAAGACCAAAAGTTAACAAGTGTTTTTGGAGTGTTAGATAAGATAACTACAAATTAAAATATTAAATTAATCTAAACATTAATTATATTGATTAACGTGTGATTTTGGAATTCATTCTAAAATTTATACTATTCCTGAAAATATATATATTTAGTGCTTATTCAAAGTCCCAGAGCATCCGTTATCACCTAGGCCAATTATATATATTATACAGAAAAAGATGCATTCATAATCATTGGTATTTGTCTTAAAAAATAATTCACTCAACACGACCATCCGAGGTGAAAAAGACTTGGGGATTGAGTTTTAATATTTAGACACGTATTGTATTTTCTAAAAGAAAAAAATTATGTAAAGTTGTGTGCTTTAAGTTTTTGCCTAATGGGTCTATCATCATAACTTTATAGTCTCCAATGGGGATTTAGGCACCTCATCCCTTTCCCCTCTTGAGTTAAAAGGTAAAAGTCACCTTACCTAAATAAACACGTAAATATTTATCTCTTATTGTAAAGGAGATTTTTACCAATATATTAAAGTTCGTATTATAATTACATAATGATATTTTAGTAATTCTAATAAGATATAGTAACTCATATCAAAGTTAAATTAATAGATAAATATTTAATAGGGTAAATATAGTTTTTTTTTTTTTAAGAGATAGTGCAAATATAGTTGAAAAGTATTTACCCACCAGTTTAGTTATTACTAATTGACAAAATAATAAGGAAGCCAGCAATGAGTTACTGAACAAGTTTACTGAACTTGTTTTCGTACGATCTCTCAGTTCTAACAATATATCAAAACTTACGTTTCTTTAATCATTTGTCGCTTAGTTAATTCTAATGGCTATACATGCATATATTATAAGTGACGCTGCGCTCACATTTCCATACACAACCATTGTATAAATAGAGAGACAATCTCTGTAATAATCATTCAAAAAACTTCTCTATCTAAGCTCACATTTCCACCCAGAACCACCGTATAAATAGAGATACAACCACTGTATAACTTCTCTAATTCTCTCATATTCTGTTCTTACTATTCTTATTATTCTAACAGTGAGCTTAGCTCTGCATCACTTCCCCTGCCTGCACTCCTTCGTGCTACCACGCCGTCGCGATCGCCTCCGCTGTTCCTTGTGCATATATTTGTAGTTGATAACTTTTTCATTATATATTGAGGAACAACATTTAAAAGAGCATCACTGATTCAAATGACAAGTCTAACTAACAACATCTTCTTGTCTCTTGTTACATTTACAGTACAACTAGTTTCATTAGTCCAGGGTAAGATTATAATTCGTATACTAACTCAACTTTTACTTCTTGTTTTCTATATTTCATTGGCGAGTGAAGGTTTCACATTCACTATGTTTATGTAACACTAATTTGGTCGACTTTATTTGTTGTAATCTTATTTACATAGGAGACTTCAAAGTGCTCAACTTCACTCAGAAGTTGGATCATTTTGGATTCGAAAAGATAAGCAACCTCACCTTTCAAAAAAGGTTGCTCGTCGACGACAGCGGTGGGAATGAAGGAGTTTAAAGGTGAAAGGTTGGATTCGACGATAAGCAATCTTATTTTTCCCACGGGCTATCGTCGACGAGCAACCTTTGTTGATAGGTGAGGTTGCTTATCTTGTCGAATCCAAAATGATCCAACTTCTGAGTGAAGTTGAGCACTTTGAAGTCTCCATTGAAAATAAGTTCTCTCACGTTTAAAATTTCCCAGGCTCGGCTCGTGAGCTCGCCGAGCTTGGGAGAGCCGAGCTCGAGCTTGGGAGAGCCGAGCTCGAGCTCGGCTCGTGATAGAAATTTGGGGCTCGAGCTCGGCTCGCCTCGCAAGCTCGCTTAGGCTCGGCTCGCGAGCTCGTTTAAGCTCGACTAAGGAGCTCGGCTTGGCTCGAAGTATTATGCTTTTATAACTTGATTTCCCTCTTAGCATTGCTAAGATTTCAATGTGGGACTTCATGGTTTGTTAAAGAAAAACAAACTCACTATCCCCATTTTAATTACTCCATGTTTTGTTTACTTATGCTTTTATAACTTGGAATCCCTCCTAACATTGTTAAAATTTCAATGTGTGACTCCATGTTTTGCTAAAAAAAAAATTAACAAATATTTTAAGTATTAAATAATCAACTATTTAAAATTATACTTCATTCTCTCTATGAAGAAAATAAAGTATAGTTTTTGTTTTCCAACCAAGGAGAGACAAAATTAAACTTTAAGTTGAAGTAATGAATAGTAGCTATTTATAAAGAAAATAAGGTTGATACTTGTTTTCTTAACCAATGTGGGACTTTATTGCCTAGTGGAGTAGAGGTGAAGTTGGATCATAAATTAAAATATATAATTTGTAATCTAGATTAAAATATAAATTAGTATTAAATTTTTTTAATATAAAATATTTTTTAATATATATTTTTTTAATAAAATAATAAACGAGCTGCTCACGAGCTTTACGAGCCGAGCTTTGCCTAGCTCGGCTCCGCTCGTTTAAGTCTCGTGCCGAGCCCGAACACGAGCCGAGCTTTGACCGAGCCGAGCCCGAGCTGCTCGCGAGCTTGTCAGGCTCATTATCACCCCTAAGTGGGAGGCTTGTCCACTTGCGTTGGTTCTTTCCTCGAATTACAAAGAATCACTATTGTGTCACCTAGTGCTTTATATGATTTGTTCCAATTGAAAGTACTTATGTATTATCAATCTGATAAGTTATTATTTAACTTCGAGGTCTATGTATACTAATTATTGTGCCAAGGCAACAAATTCTAAAAATTTCTAAATTCTAATGGATGCTCACTTGATTTTATTTGCTTTCCTTATGAAACTCTTAAGATCAAACAATTGTTCTGTCAAAAAAAGATCAAACAATTGTTGCTCCTTAGTGGGGGTGCATTATTGTTTATTTATTAATTAATATTATAGGCTGAAGTTCAAATTTATTAGGCCTTAGAATTCTATATCTAACTTATAACTTAACTGAGTTCCCTAAGTTAGTAGTAGCAATATCTTATTCACGTAATTCCGGAGGTTTAGCTAAAATTTGTTTTTCTTTTGACATTTAACAAACTTAATTAGTTACTCCATATGTCCTAAAATCGTCTGAACATTTTTTTTAAATGTTTGTCCTAAGTTAGTTTAAACACTTTCATTTTTGACATGGTTTCACTATTAATATATTATTTCTTTCACAAATTATTAGAATAGGCGGTGTAATTTTAACATAAAATTAGACGAATTTAATACTGATTTTTCTCTAACAAGCCCATTCAATTTCACTCTAACCTAACACTATTCTAGTCATCCCTTCTCTTCTTTTTCCTTTGTTTTCGTGATTCTCGAACTACAACAGACAATTTCAAAAATAACTCGGTAGTCTTACGAAACGGATCAAACTAGTCACTAAATGGATTAAACAAGTCACTGAATAGGTTAAAGAATATCATTACTGAATAGATTAAACTGGTCACGAAATAAATTAAAGGGGTCCCTAAATAGATCAAATTGGTCACAATATTTTAAAAAGGTGACACGTTCTCTTCTTAATATTGGACTTGAACCGAGCCTAATTTTAAATTAAAAGTAGGCAGTCTCTTGTAAGACTAATTGTTTTAGACATCTTTTGCCCACAGTCTACCTTTTATCAATAAAAAGTTACTTAACTTTCCCTCTCCTCTAATAAAAAAATACCACTGCAACTCCTACCACACACATCTACATTTTTTTAAAAATACTACTTCCTCGTTCCATAATAAGTAAAACACTTCTCTGAAAAAGCTCTCACATAAAAGAGAGAAGTGTTTCACTTATTATGGAACGGAGGAAGTATTTGATAACCATACTATAAATTATCACCTCAAATTCAGATTTTTCTAAGACGAATGAATTGTGCTGATGACATTCTTAGATGACAATATTTTGATTAGCGTCACCTTTTTAATACTTCCTCCGTGTTTTTAGTTGCAATAATTTTCATATTTAAGTATTTTTATTTAGTTGTAATATTTCATTTCTTTAATATTTGTGCAAAAACTTGTCAAAGAAAAGGAGAGACGAGAATAATTTGTCAAAAGAACTCGATGTCAACTCAAGTTCCTCGTCTCAACTTACTATCTTAACCTTAACTAGATAAAGTGGGAGCTTGTCTTGACAACCAACCGTTTGAGTCTCTTAGGGGACTCAAACGGGGGTAATTTGGTCATTTTATGCGTTGGAAGATTTCACGCGCGTGTGGCTGACATTTGCTTGGTGCTAGGTTATAATGGTACTATTCTCCGAAAATATTGATACCTTGGTACCAGTCATGATAACAATTTGATACCAATATCAGGTTATAATGGTACCATTGTGTTTTTTTTTGGGTGTTTGAGTCTTTTTTGGATTCAATCCGTTGATTACCAAACCTTTCTCATAAAGTGGTCGTTCATTTCTCTCTAAGCCTATGAACATTTGACAGCAAATAAATTGCATCACATCAAATCACGTATATTTCCTCTGTCAATTTGCCTATGCCACAAGTCTGCTGCTCTACTTTAATTTGGAATCAATCTTTCTTTCATTGTTGTTTTGCATGCATGTGACTTGTGAGGCAGAGGAATTTTAAGAACCGTTCGTCTGCTCACTGAAATCTTTTTATTAAAAGAATGTGATGTACATAAAAATGTTTTTTCAGAAAGTTGATGGGGGTTCAAGTTTTATTGAGAATTGATTTCTCAATATTCTATAATCTTTCTCAAGTTCCTGTTTGGTTTATATCGATTGAATATTAGTAGGCAAAAGACCAAAAGTTAACAAATGTTTTTGGAGTGTTAGATAAGATAACTACAAATCGAAATATTAAATTAATCTAAACATTAATTATATTGATTAACGCGTGATTTTGGAATTCATTCTAAAATTTATACTATTTCTGAAAATATATATAGTTAGTGCTTATTCAAAGTCCTAGAGCGTCCGTTATCACCTAGGCCAATTATATATATTATACAGAAAAAGATGCATTCATAATCATTGGTATTTGTCTTAAAAAATAATTCACTCAACACGACCATCCGAGGTGAAAAAGACTTGGGGATTGAGTTTTAATATTTAGACACGTATTGTATTTTCTAAAAGAAAAAAATTATGTAAAGTTGTGTGCTTTAAGTTTTTGCCTAATGGGTATATCATCATAACTTTATAGTCTCCAATGGGGATTTAGGCACCTCATCCCCTTTCCCCCTCTTGAGTTAAAAGGTAAAAGTCACCTTACCTAAATAAACACGTAAATAATTATCTCTTATTGTAAAGGAGATTTTTACCAATATATTAAAGTTCGTATTATAATTACATAATGATATTTTAGTAATTCTAATAAGATATAGTAACTCATATCCAAAGTTAAATTAATAGATAAATATTTAATAGGGTAAATATAGTTTTTCTTTTTGAAGAGATAGTGCAAATATAGTTGAAAAGTATTTACCCACTAGTTTAGATATTACTAATTGACAAAATAATAAGGAAGCCAGCAATGAGTTACTGAACAAGTTTACTGAACTTGTTTTCGTACGATCTCTCGGTTCTAACAATATATCAAAACTTACGTTTCTTTAATCATTTGTCTCTTAGTTAATTCTAATGGCTATACATGCATATATTATAAGTGACGCTGCGCTCACATTTCCACCCACAACCATTGTATAAATAGAGAGACAATCTCTGTAATAATCATTCAAAAAACTTCTCTATCTAAGCTCACATTTCCACCCAGAACCACCATATAAATAGATATACAACCACTGTATAACTTCTCTAATTCTCTCATATTCTGTTCTTACTATTCTTATTATTCTAACAGTGAGCTTAGCTCTGCATCACTTCCCCTGCCTGCACTCCTTCGTGCTGCCACGCCGTCGCGATCGCCTCCGCTGTTCCTTGTGCATATATTTGTAGTTGATAACTTTTTCATTATATATTGAGGAACAAAATTTCAAAGAGCATCACTGATTCAAATGACAAGTCTAACTAACAACATCTTCTTGTCTCTTGTTACATTTACAGTACTACTAGTTTCATTAGTCCAGGGTAAGATTCTAATTCGTATACTAACTCAATTTTTACTTTCTGTTTTATATATTTCATTGGCGAGTGAAGGTTTCACATTCATTATGTTTATGTAACACTAATTTGGTCGACTTTATTTGTTGTAATCTTATTTTCATAGGAGACTTCAAAGTGCTCAACTTCACTCAGAAGTTGGATCATTTTGGATTCGACAAGATAAGCAACCTCACCTTTCAAAAAAGGTTGCTCGTCGACTACAGCGGTGGGAATGAAGGAGTTTAAAGGTGAAAGGTGAAAGGTTGGATTCGACGATAAGCAATCTTATTTTTCCCACGGGCTGTCGTCGACGAGCAACCTTTGTTGATAGGTGAGGTTGCTTATCTTGTCGAATCCAAAATGAGCCAACTTCTGAGTAAAGTTGAGCACTTTCAAATCTCCTATGAAAATAAGATTACAAAAAGTAAAGTCGAGAAACCTCCATTCTCCAATGAAATATAAAAAATATAAAATAATAAAAGTTGAGTTAGTGAATTAGAATCTTACTCTGGACTAATGAAACTAGTAGTACTGTAAATGTAACAAGAGATAAGAAGATGTTAGTTAGACTTGTCATTTGAATCAGGTGATGCTCTTTGAAATTTTGTTCCTCAATATATAATGAAAAAGTTATCAACTACAAATATATGCACAAGTAATCATAAATTGATCAAGAGTTGATATAAGAGTAGGCCTGTTTATTGGGGCAGGTCAGGTTCAAGCCGGGTCAATGTGTTAACGGGCCGGGCCGGGCTGTGTCAAGGGTGTTGATCCACGGGCCGGGCCGGGTCATACCCATTACAACCCGGCCTGTATAACTACTCGATCAATATTGATGCAAAACGTATTATTCTCTCTTCCACCTTATTGTAAGAATACAACATATAGTAAAATGTTGTTTTTATATACAGAAGTTGCCCTGATATAAACTGACACTGTGTTTTTTCTCTCTCTCCTCTGTGTTCCAAAGAGGAGTTCATGAAGAGAGCAAAAAGGATTTTGAAAGTGAAATAACATAAAACCTCGTGTCTTGTAGTTTGCTGGATTCTTGTAGAGATAGGGGAAAACTATTGCATGCTAATAAATTCAGGTACTCAAGCATCTGCCGAGTGCAATTCAGTATTGTTAATGAGAAAATAAAATGTTATCAATATTCTTCATTAAAATTCAGATGTGTTGAAAACCAAAATTGGAAGAATTTTTGCAGATAATTTATGTTAAATTCAATATCTGATCTTCTCGTAGTTTGAGAGTAAAGCAGCAAAGACGTATCTGAAACTTTTGAACATCAAATCGTTTTGGCGACAACAATCCAACATTAAACAAAAGAACTCAGATCAGAAATTCAAAAGAGAAAAAAGCAGTACCTATACTAATGATGCTGATGAAGAGGAGAGAGAAAAAAAACACCCTACTAGAGAGAAAAAGATTTGGGGGAAAAATGATGTTGATCCAATGGTAGGAAAGAGATAAAGGGTGGAGGCTTTGTTTCATAAAATAAAAATCTTTTAAACCCTCTCAAGGCCCGCCCTGATCCGTTTCGACCCTCTTATTCACTGACCCTTTAAGAACACGCCCCATTTACAATAAGGATCGGGTCATATGTGTTTTAAAAGGGCTTATTAAAGGGTTTTATTGGCCCGTCCTAATGAACCGGCCTAGGAAGGACCTACGGCTCCCATCTTTGTATTATTTGGAGGGGAGAATGGCCAGACGTTTTCCCCGAAGGAATATGGGATTTTGGATTTAAGTGCCACTGAGTTTAAAGCCACTCTTGTTAATATACATGTAATTACAAATTCTTTAAAGCATTGCCCTTAATTTGAGGTATAACTTTTTTCATAGTAACGGGTCTAAAATCTAGACTTGTGCTCTTCGTAACTTTTTTTTAATAGTGATGAGAAAAAGAAAACAAAAGTTTTTTGTTGCCAAATATGTATGCATGCATGCAATACTATAACATATGAGGAAGTTCATAGGAAGTAGGAACATTGAATAAATTTATAATTGCAATTAGTGAGAATAATACTAAAGAAACTCTAATTGAATCCCATTGATAATATCTTAAATCCCATCATTATTATTGGTTATAAAGTAGCCTTGTTAACATTGAATTAGACCTTTTTTTTTCAATGAAAAATAAAAAAATTGGGAAAAGGGAATATAAGGGAGACACCATTTTTAAAAAGAATTTGCTACTAATGATTATGATGTTTTCAAAATACATTAGTGTCCTTTATATTTACCAATTTTCCTCTGCTTCTGTTAGCATCGCTTCTATGGTGATTCAGTACCATTTGGGTCAACCGATTTGGCCATGGCGGATGAGGGAGTTAGAAAATTCTTAGCCACGGACCAAACTCTAGACGATTACGCAGTAATCATCCAGAGCGTGAAGGCTAACTACTCTGTTCACAACTTACCCGTTATTGTTGTGGGTATGAGAGATGCTGGAAGTATGAACTATAATGTAATATGTATTGTGCTTACTTCTAAATATTATTGATTTTTTTATTATTGAATTTGATAGCCTTTTCATAAACAAAGTTAATCTTAGAGGTTTCATTTTATGGTTATTAAATCTACGTATTAATTTTAATCAAGTGTTTATAACTTTGTAAAAATTTGTCCATGTTTGAAGAAGTCATGACAAATTTGATTGAGGCTTTTCACATATTTGTTATTGTCACATGAGAGTTGCGGTTCCTGCATAACATAGCATTTGTAAACTTAAGATGTTTGTTGTATTCATTATTTTGATGATGACAAATATTTATCTTTGATTAATTTAGTTTCTTTTGTTTCGTGTGTTATTAGTTTTATTTATTTTATTTTGTGTTATTAGATTCATTTATTTTGTTTTAGGTTTCTTATTTTAGGTTTATTATTTTAGATCACAAATATCATGTTTAATAACTTATGGAGAATTGATTAGGAGTTCAATCAAAAATTAAGTTATTAACTTTATTTGTGTTTTTGTCCAATAATTAATATTATGGACTTTAATTTGTGAAAATATATATATGAATCCCTAATGCTCTTGGAAGTTAGTATATGCGCGGAAATTGAAACAATTAATTGATGAGAAGATTTGTGAGGCGCTAACTTCCAGCACCTAAAAAGGAGGGTTGTTGAAGTAGTTCTAGATTTTAGGAACTACAACAACCCACAACAACCCACCTACTTCTAAGGCGTGTGATCGTGGCTGAAGATTAGGAACCGTAACAGCATAACTTCCAACAGATTCTCTAACGGATAGGAAGTGGATGAGTGAGGCTGAAATTCAGCTCCCACTATGTTCATGGAGAAGATCATAGGAAAATCTGTTATCTACAAATAGTTGTGTCTAACGAACAAAATAGTTAAGCTTTCAGAATTTTATTGTAATATTTTCTGTGAAAGTATTTTCGGATTCATCTCTTCTTTCATTATTATTCATTATATTAGAGATTGGGTTGTGTGAAACAAAATCTGTAATCATTTCGAGAGAAAAAGAGAAAGAGAAAGAAAAAGAAAAGAGAGAAAGAGAAAGACTTCGAGTGAAGTCAAGAGAGAAAGTCACTTGTTCAGGGGGAACAAGGTGACAGGGAACAAGTTCCTAGAGGAACAGAGAAGGTCCAAGATTAGGTTATATAAAAGAGAGTCCTTTGGCCTAAAGTATATATTAAAGAGAATTGAGTCAAAATCCCTCGTGGTCAAGGTTTTTCTTCCTATTGGGCCTAGGAAGTTTTCCTTGTAAAAATTTTCGTGTTCTTATTTCTTTCAAGTTTATGTACTTATCTCTTTCTTAGTCAAAGATTGTTTTATTTCCGCAAAAAGTTAGAAAATCTCCCCAACTACAATTCACCCCCCCCCCTCTTGTAGTTGATTAGGTGTTTGTACTCGACTAACAATGTTGTTTAAGTATTGAATTATAAACTATAAAATTAATGAATTATTGAATTTAGTATTCATTAAAAAAAGGTTATCAACTTTAATGTTGTTTGTCAATATATGGTTTCTTTTTCTCACACACACACACACACACACACACACACACAAACACACACACACACACACACACACACACACACACACACACACACACACCCCACACACACACATATATATATAGGGTTGGGTTCTAGTGAGAACCCTCTTATGGTGAGAACCGTGAGAACCACTTAAAATAAGCAAAAACTTCCTAAAATGAACAAACAAAAGTAACAAATGAGCAGAAACATAAAATGAGTAGAAAACATTAAGTTATCAAAAACGTAAAATGGACAAAAATGTAAAAGTATGAGCATAAAAAAGTTAAATGAGAAAAAAAAAGTAAAATCAGCAAAACGTAAAATGAGCAAAAACGTTGATAAATGAGCATATTGTTAAATTAATGAGCAAAACCATAAAATAAGTGAAACAAAAAATGAGTAAAAATGTTATGAAATGATCAAAATCTTCGTAAAATGAGGGAAAATGAGTGGTTCTCACGGTTCTCACCATAAGGGTGGTTCTCATATGAACTTAAACCTATATATATATATATATACATATATATATATATATACATATATATATATATATATATATATATATATATGTATATGTATATATATATGTATATATATATATGTATATACATATATATATACATATATATATACATATACATATATATATATATATATATACATATATATATATATATATACATATTATGTATATATATATATACATATATATATGTAATAAAGATAATTAATATGCTATTTATGGCTAAATAGTATAGATAAAGTCAAATAAAGATAATTAATTTCCTAAATTAATTTATGGCTAAATAGTATATATAAGCATTTAATTCAGTTTAGGTGTTATATTGATGAATATCCTTGAATCTAATCTAATTAATTACTTCTTTTCACATTGCATATCACTTGTACATCATACGATATGATGGATCTAGTTTACGGGTGTCAGGTTTTTGTGCAGGTTTTGGAAGCAATATTATTTGGAAAAATTGTCAACAGTAAATCAACCTTTAGGTGGTCTGCACATTATAAGTTAACCTTTCAATTAACTCAGAATAAGTTCCTTTCAAAAAAAAAAAAAACTCTAAATAAGTAAAATTTGTGGGGGCATTCTCTTTTAATAGGTTGAGATGATCAATGAATTGAACAATTGGTAACTTTTTTAATTTTTTTTCTTTTGAGTAATCTCTCTCCTCCACTCCACTCCTCTCCCACTCTACCACCACCTGCTTCTCCATCCCCCCTGTGTCTCTCTTTCTCCATCCTCTCCACCACAATGCAACACCCCAACCTACACTAGCTCCAACACCACCCAATAACTCAAAATTTTCATCAGAATTACCCTAAATCCTATACTTTGTGGGAGTTTAGAGAACAGCCGCTGATGATGGGGAATAGGGTGTTCGCAGGGGGTGGGGGAAAAGGGTGGTTGGTAGCAGTGACGTGGGGTTGGGTGTGGGAGAGGGGGTGGTCACAAGGATTTTGGGTGGAAAAGGAAGATAAGTTTTTCTTTATAGTTTTTAATTTTTCCTTTAATTAATGTTTAGCATAAGAATTGAAATTAAAATTAAAATTTTAAACCAATGAAAAAAAGACATGTATGTAGGTTACCTGCAATAACAAGTTGTTTACCTGTTGAATTCATTAAAAGCAAATCACTTTACAAGCTTTGGTTATTCCAAATTAATCCAAAGTCTGATTTATATAAGAGCACAAACTAATGGATGCCCTATATTTTGTGATCATTAATTATTTTACAGTTTTTTCACCTGATACCCAGACTTTTCAAAAAATTCACCTGGTACCCCCCATGTTTTCAAAATTCACCAATTACCCCTCAGTTTCGAACTAATACACTCAGATACCCTTAATGACTAACGGCGTTAACCGTCGTTAGTCATTAATCATAATTTCCTATTTTAAACCCTAATTAACCCCATAATGCTAACCCCAATCCTAACCCTACCTCTAACCCTAACCTTAACCCTAACCCTAACCCACAACCCCACCACCCACCACCCCTCTCTCCCCCACCCCAGCAGCCCCCACCCCACCCCACCCCCGCAACCCCTCCCTCACCCCCGTGCCACCCCCTCCTTACCCCCGCGTCGCCCCTCCCCCACCCAGTTTAGTTCATCAGTCCCCCGGCCCCACCCCTCCCTCACCATCACGCGTCCCCACAGCACCACCCCCACCCCCACCCCCGCGCCCCCACGGCACGAACTCGCTTCCATTTTCGCACCCCTCCACCCCCGCGCCCCTAACCCCCGCAACCCCTCTTCACCTATGAGGCGGTTTCAGTGCGACGACAACTGTAGTACGAAGTAGGGGAGAGGCGGAGCGAGGGAAGCAACGAGATAGAGGAAGAACAGGGACACGAGGGTCGCAACACTGGACGACGAAGCAGTGGTGATGGTCTTGGCGGTGTCGTGCAGCGACAGCAGGGATTACAACACAAAGCAGAGGAGAGACTATAGTAGTGGTTGTGAGAAAAGAACCACCGCAAGGAGAGAGTAAAAACTGCAGTAACACCGCCATGAGTAGAGGGCGCAAGGGTAGGGGCTGCGGGGGGCTGCGGGGGGTGGGGGAGGGGGCTGTTGGGGTGAGGGAAGGGGGTTGCGGAGGTGGGTTAGGGGGCAGGGGTGGTAGGAGCTTGGTGGGGAAGGGGTGGTTTGGTTTAGGTTTAGGGTTTAGGGTTAGGATAGGGGTTAGGATTAGGAATAAAGGTTAATTAGAGTTGAAAACAGAAAATTAGGATTAATGACTAACGGTGGTTAACGTCGTTAGTCATTAAGGACATTTGGGTGTATTTACATAAAAGTGAAAGGTACATGGTGAATTTTGAAAACATGGAGGGTACCATGTGAATTTTTTGAAAACTCGAGGGTACTTGGTGAAAAACCAACTATTTTATTATTAATTCCTCAATCTTCTACCTAACCATATTTTCTCTCTCCTCCAGTTCCTTCTTTGCTCCTCTTTTTCTTGGACTATCATGAAGAGTTGAACATCATTTTTTTGGCCAATTTTTCTCTCTTTAAGAATAAACTAATATTTACTTTTATACTCTCTCTCCTCATAACCCACAAGGAGGGTAACGGTTGGGAGTACTCTAAAGCTTACAGACTAAAGGTTGAGTTATTATTGTTGACAATTTTTCCTATATATTTTACTCTAATACAAGTTATACAACCTTTATATCCTTTAATTAGTTGTTCCCTATAAGATTATTAATTATTTCTATGGAGTAAGTTTAGTTAAGATAGTTTGTTATCAAACCCTAGCCTTTCCTACCCCTTCTTCATCAATTAGGGGCTACCATGGATGTTTTCATCCATGGTAAGCCCCTTTTCTCCTTTTATTTCCAGTTTTTAATTTATTTTCTTGTTTTGTTCAATAAATTAGTATCTCTTTATGAGATTTTCTCAAACCCTATTATGGGGTTTTTAGTTTCTATTTTGGAAATCTCCTTCTCCCCTATGGGAGTTGTGAGTATGGTTCTTTTGTTTTTATGTATGAGAAATTATTCTCATTCGTTGAAGTTCGAGACTCAACATGAAGGTATTGGAATCGCAGATGCGGTCAACCTGACTCGATCAAGAATGTTCTTCCCAAACTATATCAGAATGATAGACTTCCTCATCAATAGCTGCTTGATTCAGCAAATACAAGAGGATTGTGTTGTATTGTTCGATCTGGTTCATTATAGTTTCTTCGAAGACGAATTTGATTTAGTCTTGTTTAATTGTATCTTGTTTTACTTTAATACCTATTGTAGATGCCGTTTGGCCTTCAATTAATG
This sequence comes from Beta vulgaris subsp. vulgaris, assembly GCF_026745355.1. NCBI lineage: Eukaryota > Viridiplantae > Streptophyta > Magnoliopsida > Caryophyllales > Amaranthaceae > Beta > Beta vulgaris. The sequence continues at coordinate 10,600,766 of NC_079205.1, read as the reverse complement.
AAATTTCTCTTTCAAAAAAAAAAAAGATAGTTTGTTATCCTCCAACTAACTCTTGTATAAATTAGATGATTGACTCTCAATGTTAGTTCAATTTTCTATTTTTCTCTTCTTTCCTTCTCTGTAATAATTCTCTATACTTTCTTCATTGATATGAAATCAATCTGGTGATTTATTTCTTCATTCCCCTCCTTTCCTTTTTTAGGAACTATACCGTTATACACTGTCAATACCAATATCTTAAGGTGGAAGGCAAGGGCCCCATACGGCCATACCCATATGTTAATTTTCAAAGCTTTCACCTTTCAAGTTTCAAATGTCAAGGATTTGTCCCTCGCCCTTATATATATATATATATATGAAATCAGCATTAGCAATATGGTTCCTAGTTTTCGGAGATCCTTATTGGAGCATTAGTTTCATCGACTCCACTAATGTACTACTAGAATTTTTTTTGAATTTTTTTCAAAACAGAAACTTGATTTTCTTCAGCATAAGAGTCAAAATTTGAACATTAGACATACGAAGTATAATTGTTTTTAGTTGCAAAATTTGATTGGATTAATTTCTGTCACTTAAGTCTCTCACCAATCTTTTTGTTTTTTTTTTTTTTACTTTTCAAAGTTAAATTTTATGAACAAAATAAAAATTTTATTGAATTTATTTATGATTTATAATATTATAATTTTTTAGTTGATTTTTGAATTAAGTACAGTACTTCATAAATTGTAAAGAAAGTGGACACTTTGATTTCAAGTCAATTTTTTCATAGGGTTGTTAGTTTGTAAGTGAATTTTTAAGTTTTTGTAAAGTTTTCTCATTTTAGTGATTTGCATAACGTAAATTATGCAATTTTTTTAGTTGACTTGTGAGTGATTGTTATATTATATTTTTTGTATTTTTGTTTGAATCCCCCTTTGATATGTAAGCGAATTTGTAATTTAGAATGAGAAGGGGGTAACATAGTCTCTTCATTCGGAGATACCATAGCCCCCCCCCCCATTCACTTACATAATAGAGATATGTTGTACTTTAATTCTTGAATGATATTTTACATAAACCTTTTTACCTTGATAATTAATCGCTATTATATAATAGAAAAAGATAGGTCTAAATTAAATATATGTAAAAGTTTCATTATATATAGGGAACACTATAAAAAAAGTAATTACTTGAGTGATTTTTTTTCCTTGTCTAACTTCTAAATTTCAATTTCACTACAAATACACCTCTATTTTTTTTATCATGACCCACCATTAATTGTGAATGGCTCTTAAGAATAGTGATTTGTAAGTAAATTTTTATAAATGTTTTTGTATGTATTGATGTTCTAGGTTATTAGTTTTAGTTTGTATGCCAATTTTAAGTTTTAATAAAGTTTCCTGATTATTTGAGTGATTTGCGTGATTTTTATAATAACGTGATTTTCTCAATTGTATGAGTGATTTGTAAAGTTTCTTCTTTTAAGTTATTTGTGAGTGAGTGTTGTAAAATAATTTTCGGTGGTTTTTTTTTAGTGCCGATTATGATTTCGACATTCCTTTTGTAATTTAGAAAGGGAAATGGGGCAAAATAGGCATTTCAAAAGAGGACACCATTGCTCCTCCCTTCCCTTATATAATAGAGATGGTTTTATTTTGGAAAGTTATGATTGCGTCGATGGTTTTTTGTCTTTTCGTGCTTTTTGAAGATGCCAAAAGGGAGAAAAAGGAATATATAATAGATGTTTGTGTCTGTAAGATATTTCATGTTATGATACGTGGATTGAATGTAATATATGAGCATGTGGTGATATGGACAAATTGATGCTATTAATCTAATGTATGAAGGAATGATAAGGGAATAAGAAGAAGAATAATAGAGATGCATATGTTAGGGGGGAAAAAGTGATTAATTGACAATATTATTATATTATAGTGTTTGTCATCATCAAAAAGGGAGAATTTATTGTGCATATGCATATTAAGTTTTGATGATGATGAATAATATAATATGTTCTAGTATGAAAGTGTATAACAGATGGTTGAGAAAGGAATAAATAAATGAAGACTTTGAAGAAATGAAGAATCAAGATTGAAGTCCAAATTTATATTCCTAAGTGTAGTTACTTTATGCTAAGCTGTTCTCTTCGGCATAAAACAGCTGAGCTGAACTGAACTGATCCGAACTGAACTGATCTGAATTGAACTGAACTGATCTGAACTGAACTGAACTGAATTGAAATGAACAGAACTGAAATGAATAGTGATATGTGAGAGTAAAAGTATTGTCAAGAGCTGAACTGAACTCTGAACTGAATTGAACTGAACTGAACTGAACTGAACTGAAAATAAGCTGGGGAGAACAGGCCCTAAGTGCGATGTACTTGAACTAGGTGATATACTATGTGCTAAATATAGAGATGTAAAATTCGTATAATTATTATTTTCTTAGTGTTAAGGAAATAAATATGTTAATATTATATGTCTATATAAAAGGAAATTAACATTCAAAAAACAGGTTTATTAAAAATGATAAAGTTTTAATTAAAAACGTTTTATATAAAAGAATTCTTCATTAAAATGTGTTTTTGATAAAAACGAGTAAAACAAGTTTTATCAAAACCGTGTAAAAAAAAAGTTTTTATCAAAATAAGATTTTCGAAAATTGTTTTTAGAAAAAAGAATTTGAGATAATAAAAGAGTATGAGATAAAAAGAAAATCTATTGGTTATTCAAGATATAGATAAACATTGATTTAAGGAAAACTTATCTTTTTAGAATTGAAGATAAAGATGAAAAAGGATAAAGTTTATTTTCTAAAAAGAAAAGGTTTATCCCTTAAATCAGAGTCGTCCCATTCAATATCGGGGTCCTGTTCCAATCTAGAAAATTAGGCCCCTAATAAAAAGAAAAAAAAATACAATTATGATATTTAAATTTTTTATTTCAAAAATTTGGGTTAAACAAGAAACTTAATGAGAAACTAGCAATAATTAAAATATAGAAACAAAAACAATTGGAGGAAAAAAGAATTAATGAATTTGTCAATTAGAGGAAGATAGAAAGTCAAAGAAATTAACTAAATTAATGAATTTGTCAATCAGAGGAAGATAGAAAGTTTCTTGTTTAACCCAAAATTTCCAAGGCTAGCTTTCCGAAATTTAAAAAGCATTAACTGACAAAATCATTCACGACCCCCAATGAGTCAATGACATAGGAAATGGGAAGCATTCGCTGAAGAAAGTAAGAAAGAGAAGTATTTCTACTGTATGATATGGGACACAGTAAAAAGGTATGAGAGTAAGTTCTTTTCTACAGAAACAAAAACAAGTCTGGACTTTAATTTTGGGCCTCTGTTTCGAGGGGCCCTGTGCTATTGGGCTGTTTGCACAACTTATAGCCGACTCTGCCTTAAATTAAGGAGTAAAAAATAAATATATTTTGAAGGATTTTCGACCAAGCCATGTACTATAAAAGAGTTTTAGAATTTACTTTTATAACTCACGTTTTCAGAGACAAAAATCATAGATATTAAAAGCTGAAAACAATTTCCTAAGGCACTAAGTATAGCACTGTTCGAGTCAGTTTGAGTTACTATTTTACTATTGTAAATGTCCTCTAAATTGCTTGAATAAGAAGCACACGTTTGAGGATCTTTTCTTTCTGTAATTTCTACATTATAGAGTGTCGCAACACTTAGAGTTAAGTGTTGGGGAACACTGGACTCTTATTGTATCAAGAGGTTGGTATTTTAGGATTCAAATAAAGGAGTTTGGTTCGTGTGGACGTAGATCTCAGAGGTGAGATTGAACCACGTTATATTTGGTGTTTGAGTGATTTATTTCATATAGTTTTCGTTTTAATTTTCGCAAAAACTCAAATCTAAGTTTTACGAGTATTCATAGAAGAAGTTTTGCGAAAATCAATTAGATTTCGTCACTCAATTCAACCCCCCCCTCTTGATTGTCACCTTGCGTTACAACAAGCCCCATCTTTAATGATTATTTGATGCCAAGTCAGCTATGACATGGCCTTTATATATAATAATCAACGTCCTATTATTTTAGATTTGTTTTCAGTTTAATTTAATTTCTTGCAGTTCAATTTCGTCCAGTTCAAACATTTTTTTCATGCTCAACTTTTCCGTGCAATTAAGTTCCTTTTAGATCAATTAAATATCTCACTTTTCAATTCAGTTTGATTTTTCTTAATCCAAAAGAACGGAGTGTAAGTTAACAGTCATCACACCGATGACTACTTCTATGTATTCATAATTACATTATGCCAAATCAGCTATGACAATCTCTTAATAGGAAAACATTAAAGAAATAAGTCACATGAATAACCCCAACTTTCAGCTGTCTTCTAAAAATAATCCCAACTTTAGATTATTTCAAAATAATCTCAACTTTTGAGAGGACCTTCTCAAAATATGCCAAACTATCTTTTTCCTTGCCCGCACTAATCCGTTTTAGGTCTACAATACGTTGAAAATTAATAGTGCGGATTATTATGAGAATGTACACCCTAAAGTTGAGATTATTCTAAAATAATTCAAAGTTGGAATTATTTTGAGAAGACCGATGAAAGTTTGGATTAATCATGTCAATTTTTCCAACATTAAAACCCACCTAATTGGATTTGTCATGGGTTAAACTACCATCTATGTTACATATTATTACAATACTTTTCACAATAAGTCATTTCATGTTAATTAATTTTTTTAAAAGGTAAGGAAAAGGCGCCCTAATCGGATCGAAACCTCGCATAGGTTAACCCGATCTGGGTTTGCAGGCGAGGCCCTTTGGGAGTAAGGAGAAGGGTAAGGGGAAATCCCCTACCCCAAAGTGCCTCTAGTGGGATTTGATCCCACAACCTCAAGGTTGTAAGATACGAACCAAACCACTAGACCAAGTACTACTTGGTGTTGTTCCATGTTAATTACAACACTTCTCTTTTAAGTGTGGATTCACTATTATTATATCATTTCTAATTCTACAACTAAACTAACCTTTATTAAATGTAATGAAACAACACTTAAGCGATTCCTTAATTAAGGAACCCCCATATTTTCCTGCATTTTATAAAGGTACCCTATATTGTCCACTATATCAATTTTTACGACAAAAAATAAATTAAACTAAGAATAATTTGTTAGAAACAACCTTTAAAATACAAGTTTTTGTAAGAAATAATATTTTTTAAGAATATCTAGAAAAAGAAGATCTTTATAAAAATTTGCAATTAACAGTTTTAATCCATTTTCCGACATTAACCAAGTATACATGGTCTTATTTTGTCAGCTTGTTTTTAAAGAAAAGTTGTTTGTTGCAAAAAAACTCATTTAAAAGGTTAACTCTGACAAATTTTCCTAAAAATAATAATAATAAATAAAAGCTCTGTAAACAAAGGTGTATTGAAGCTTACACAAGATGTAGGAAATACAAAAAATAATTTTGAGCATCCATAATTACAAAGACTAGGAAGTAAAATATTTTTTTTTTTCAAAAAGTCATCATAAAGCTGAAAGCATGATTGCAAATTAAAACTCTTAAAAAAATGTACTAAATTTGTAAGATGAATAACCCTTGGCTATACTTGTACAATGCCCAACCTAGAGGATCAGGCATTTTGAAAGATGGAGAATAGTAAAGGAAATCATCCTACAAACGCTTCTCAATTGGTGGGATTTCAATCTCCTAAACTTAAGGTGGTACATATCCCCACCAAGTGAGCTAAGTCAAAATTTGGTGTCTTAATTAACTTTATCTTATGTCCCAAAGATTAAAAATGATTGCAAATCTAGGTTGAGATGTCCACCCTTTATATAAAGAAGGTTTCATACTCATCAACTTCTAACGTGGGACAGTCAAGATCTTAAGTATCTTCTCTCATTCTTTAAAGAGCTTGCATCCTCATAGATATTATAGAACACCATAGTTAGGGGTGAAGGTTATTCGGATAAAATCCAAAATCCAATCTAATCCATTCTGAATTAGTAATTCGGATCGGATTCGAATTGTGTTCGGATTGAGATTTTTTTAAAAAATGTATTTTCGGATCGGATTGGATTGAGGGTAATTGGATCCAAAAATCCAATATGACCGAGTAGTAATATGCCTTGGATGATGTATCCGAATTGGGTTTAAGTGCTTAACTGATTTTTATTATGAAAAAACCTACTCCATAGCCTAATACACATAGTATTTCAATCCTTCCCCTAAAACACTAACTGCACTTGATTCCTCATTTCTAAATCTACTAGGCTGCTCTTGTGCTTAATTTATTTCATCGAAAAACTAGAGTTTTAAAAAAATCGGATTTTCGGATCGGATCGGATCCAATCTAGAGTATGAAATTTTGGATTGGATTGGATCGGATTCAAACCCTAATTGGTTTAGATTTGGATTGAAAAATTGAAATCCAAATTTTGTTCGAATCGGATTGGATTCGGCCCTAATCCAAACCGCACACCGAACTTTCACCCCTAACCATAGTAGGTTTTGACTTTGGTATTATCTGTAAGTTTGTAACACCCCTAGATGTCCAAGAGCTCGTAGAGGACAATATCTACTAGTGAGCTCCTAAACACTAGGGGCGTTTTATTATCTTTATCCCTATTTATCTCTATTATATAAAGCAACACACGAGAGACACCGAAAAATTGTAAAAGGAAAAAAAAAGAAAAAAAGGAAAGTTATGCTTCAATTAAACATAAAAACAAAAATAACTGTATCACTTTCTCTATTATACATGAAAAAGTTGATATGCTTTCGCATGCTACATGTGCATAGAAGACTAGTTCTTTCTAATTGAACCCACAATGCCACAACCGTGCCAATTATTTTTATCTTACCTTCTCCCCTTCCTCCTATCTCTCAAGTTCTTGTGATGGTCGTAAAAAAATTTTAACAATTCAAATTAGTATTCCAACAATATAAAGCACAAAATTTCAATTATATCAAGCTCAAATTTCGGCAAATACTTAACCCGAGACATCCCTAGTTACAAAAACTAGGCAGTATAATACTCACAAACAAAAAAAAAAAAGTAGGCAGTATAATACTCAAAAAAAAAAAAGTAGGCAGTATAATACTCAAAAACAAAACCTTAGCATAAAGCATTATTGCAAAAAAAAAAAAAAAAAGCGAAGGATAGCCCAATGGTTAGTGTTTTCCTTCCAATTTCAATAGATAATGGGATCGATTCTCACCCTAGGCAAATTGAAACCCCCTTTATTTTCCCTATTTGTCAAGATTTCTCAAAAAAAAAAAAAAAAGAGGCCCCGACTTTATCTCATGTACCCAGTACCAAAGTTCTACAAAAATGATTGCAAATCAAAAATCACACTTTATTGTCCTAATTGGGAGGTTTAACCCAAACATTTGACAATCTACTTCAAGCAAAACTCTAAGTGTTGTTTGATAGACATGGTTTATCATGAAAAACTGAAATTTCTAGGAATCGGAATTTCTTGATGTTGTTTGGTTGACAAATTCATAGGAAGTAGAGCTTTCTAAGAAGTTCCACTTCCCACAAAATAGATGAAATCACTTACGTAGGAGAACCTAAGAGCATCTACAATGGTCTAGTTTTAATTGGTCTAGCAAATAGTAAAACTAGTTTTAATTGATTTTACGATTGGGGAACTTGGTCCTTAGAGCTGGTTGGTCTAGAATTGCATACCAACAACACCTCGAATGGCGTGCTTGGGGTGAGGGAGAAGATGACAAGTGGCAAAAAAGTTGGCCTGGGCCCAATTTTTTTTTTAAAAAAAAGGAAACGCTGAGTTGGATTAAAGGGGGGGGGCATGAGATGATGCCACACACGCGATAGTTTCAGAAAGGAAAGGCTGGATATGGCGCCACGCGGAAAGTAGGACGGTGTTTTAGGCCACAACAACCGGTTTTCTTTCAGTGGGTCTGACGCGCGTCAGACCCCACTGAGCAGCAAATCAGGTGCTGCCAAGTACGCGTGGTTTTCTTGCCAGATTTAATTTCTTCCTCCCTCTTTTCAACGGTAATTTTATTAACGTTACAAATTTTGTAACGTTAATAAAAAAAACCAGGTTAAAATAAAAAAAATTACAATAACGGCTATAAATTATTTTTATCTATAAATTGAGCTCAAATTACAATATATTTTACCACACCTCTTCCTAATATTTTTTTTTCTAATTACTCTCTCCTACCTACTCCTCTTCTATAAAATATTTTTATCTATAAACTAAGTCAATATTATGGATTCAAATAATCCTAATTACTCCCAAAATAATCCAAACCGTCCACAAAATCCCCAAAATAATTTCCAAATCAATCCAAGTGTGCTACAAAATCCGGAATTTCAAAGAATGTTTATGTTTTTCCAAAGCCAATCGAATTACCAAAATTTATCTCTGCAATAAAGCTTCCCCAAACCCCCAAACAAAGATTATTCACACAACATCAAGATGCTGTTAGAAAAGATGTAGAGCGTGCATTCGGGTATTGCAAGCTAAATTTGCAATCATTCGCAAACCCGCACTCGCTTGGGATAAGGACATATTATGGAAAATAATCATGGCATGTATCATCATGCACAATATGATTGTTGAAGATGAGCGTGATACTTATCAAAATTACCGAGATCCGAATGAATATGATCAAGTTCAAACTCAAAATAACGAGGGGTCATCTAACCAAATCGGAGGAAACTCATTCATTGTGCACAATGAAAGACTCGAGGCGCGAAATTTAGGTGCATACATGGAGAGAAGATCCGAGATGCGAGACGGAGAAACTCACACCTCACTAAAAATAACTTGGTTATCGTCAAGTTGATTAAATAACTTTTATTGAATTGCATATGTCTTATGGTTTAAGTTATTTAAAATTTCATGTATTTGTGTGTTTTAAATTATCTATCTTTATGTATCAAATTATCATGTATTTGTGTGTCTAAAATTATCTATCTTTATGTATCAAATTATCATGTATCTGTGTTTTTTAAATTATTTATCTTATATAATGTGTTCGTTGTTTTTAATTTATAATGCCAAGTTAACATAATTTAATTTAACGTAAGCTAATTAATACGTAGTTACTATAATTTCAAGTTAACGCTAATTTAATTTAACGTAAGCTAATTAGCTTTTAATGTAAATTGATTTAACGTAATTTAATTAGTTTTTATTAATTTAGATCATCTATTTCATATAAAAATAAACATTGAGTAGGAGAGAGTATATGGTGGGGTATGGTAAAAGTAGGAGAAAGAAATAGAAAAACCAAGTAAGACCAACCAAACCATTGTGAGAAAAAAACTATGAGTTGGTGAGAGTTTTAGTGGGAATGTGGGATGTGAGGTGTAAGAAGGAAGAAATGAGAGAGAAAGAAAAAAACTCCAAGACCAACTAAGACCAACTAAGACCAACTCTCCCATTATAGATGCTCTAATAAGTGAAAGTTCCCATAAAAACTTTCACATCCCATGAATCACCAAATAACATTTAATAATTCTTCAAAAATATAATTACAGGAAAAATTAAATTTTCAAGAAATTTGCTCCCTACATTCAACCAAACCACCGCTCAAATCACTTCCCCCCATGTGTTGAATATTTGCAATCTCACTCACACTCATTCACATCTTTTCTTCACTTCTTTCTCCCACAATTCCCAAAATGTACCGACAATTTTTCTAACTGCAAAATCACCAAAACCCATATAAAAATTCAAATCCCATGAATCCCCTGTCAATGTGCTCATCTTCTTCCTCACAATCAAGCTCAACAAAAACTTGGGTTGTTCATGGGCTAGTGTTGGGTGCAGCTGCTGCGGCAGCAATCGGCGCGCACGCTTACTTCTTTCTTCGCCGATCCAGAAAATTCCGTGCGCGCGTCATTGGAATTATACCCGCGCGCTTTGCATCTTCTCGCTTTGAAGGCAAACCTCTTGTAGAAATTCTCGGAAAACCCATGATCCAGGTCTTAAAATTACTACCTTTTTTGTTTTGCCTGTATTAAATTGCCCTGATTTTGTTTTGTAATGACTTAAAGTTTTCTGGGTGTTACTTAATACTTATTGGATCTGGTTTATGATTTGAGTAAGTTTTGTCAATGTTTGAATGGAATTTTTTTTGGGTTGTTTGTTTAATAAGTGAGAAATTGTACTTTGGTGGGTTATGTGTTTGTTGTTTGGTGGAGTTTGTGTCAAATTTTTGTACTAGTTAGAATTTGACAATAAGAAGTGTTAGATGGAAGCTTTTTTGTGGTAATCATTTCAATTTTTATATTATACATCCGGGTGTAACGCATACCCAAAGCTAATTATTGATCTGAAGAGCTCCAAGTGAGCAAAAAATGAGCAATGAGTAAAAGAATGGCCTTGGGTGTATGGTACATCAGTCTGGGTGTATGGTAAGATTTTGGTAATCATATGTGGACAGCTATTGTGAGTGTTTTTTCTTGGGTCTTCTTTTAGAATTACAAACCAACAAAATTCTGATCTCATGGCAGTGATTAGAGGGCTTAGAGTTAATAAGCGTTTTTATGGGTTAATGATTGAAAATGGGTTTTTTGTGAATGATTTTGGCTGGATGATTAAGGTTTTAGGGCCAATATTACAACATATGTTTCATGCTCATGTTTCTTGGAATTTTTCATACACCATTAATATCTTCCAATCCTTCATTTTTCCCATATCATACTTAGATTTATGCTTCATTTTGTATGATTCACTTCCTATCTCGTTTGGTTGGGTTATTTGGATTTTAGTCTTAGTATGGAATCTTACCTAATACACATGTCAATTTATGAGCAAGAAGACTGGTTCATCCCTTCTATAGTTTGTCAAACTCTTGATCTACTCATCTGTATATTGGTGTAACCTTTGAAATCAAATAAAAAAATGTTTACTGGTCCGTTTTTTTTGTCGGAACTTTAAATGGAAACTGCTTCTTTTGTATAAGTAGCATTCACAATATAGTTCTCTTCGGAATTAAGACTTTGGTGTATCTTGATTGTTTGTGTTATCTCATTTGTTTGCTCTTTTCTTTGCGCAGAGGACATATGAAAGAGCGAAGCTAGCTTCTATGCTGGATCAAGTTGGTAAATTTTTTGACTTAGTTATATTACAAATTTTCTTCTGTTATATTCTCTGTCGAAATTAATAGTTACATGTTCTACTTTAGAATGTCTGAAAAAAGTTCTCACCTTTCCTAAAGTCGTAACTGTTTACAGTTGGTTTCTAATTTGACTCAACTAAAATTAAGTGACGAGGAAAGAATGGTAATTGCATACCCATCGTAAACAAATTTTTCCTTTTACATTTCGCAAAATATTATGTCATTTCCTTAATTATGAGGGGTTGGGGTAATGCGACAACCAACTCCATATGGAGGGAATATATCCTAGATGATTTAGTTCGTTCTTTATGATGATAGGGATCAAGAGCATACACTTTTATTTTTTAGTTGGTGGGATGGCAATATATCTCCAGAGGATTTAAAGATATAAATGTTGGGAGCTGCATGTTAGACTTCTGAATCTGAATTCAATTGTAATGATTCCCTGTGGCTGCATGTTGGACTTCTGTTACTGAATTCAATTGTAATGATTCCTTGTGGCTGCATATTGGACTTCTGAGTCTGAATTCACTTGTAATGCATTCCCGTGCAGTTGTGGCGACGGATGACAATAAGATAGCCGAATGCTGCCGAGGATTTGGTGCAGATGTAATAATGACGTCAGAATCGTGTCGAAATGGTATCAGTCATGCTCTGCCTCTGTCTTTCTTTGGTTTGAGTAAAAATGTATCTGCTTGAATATTTTTCTATAGTTTCACAGTGCTTTGTTAATGGCTCATACGTGTTGCAGGTGCTGAGCGTTGCAGTGAAGCACTTCAAAAGCTTACCAAGAAATACGATGTTGTCGTCAACATTCAAGGAGATGAGCCTTTGATTGATCCTGAGATAATAGATGGGATAGTTAAAGCTCTCCAGGTTTGTCTAGCATTTTAGTCCTGTTGTCCTCTGCATCCTTTTTTTTTATTTGATATTATTGTAATTCCTTCATTTCTTGTTGATTGTCCTACTGTCTAATATACATGATATATCAAGTTTATTGTCGTATATGCTAAATTTTACTCCATGCGATGAATACATAACTCTGCTAGAATGTACTACTATTGAACATTTCAGCACTCTATAATATGCATGTATTCTTTTGTGCATATACTACTATTCAGCACTCCATCATCTTGTCCTACATAAATTTTAATAAAGAATGTATATCTGGCCCTTGTAGGTGACTGACTCAAAAGTATCTCTTGTGATCCTTAATTTTTCATAATTTTCAGTGTTCTCATTGTCTGTTTTTTAATTCTAAAGCTTTTTGTATGTAGTTTTGCATTTTCTTGGTTGTTATGATGTTCTTATATATCACTGTTTGTGAATTACTTGGTTAATAGCTTGTAGACCTTAATGCTCATTTCTTAGTTAGTTAGTTGTATCTAGTTTCATTTTGTAGTGAGATGAACAGGTGTGAACATTACTGCTAAATCTTTTGCTACATGCCATTTTGAAGTGAGAAAATTGTCTCTGAATAATGGAGTATATGAGAGATGTAAAGAGTTGTAACTTAGTTATTCCTGTGAGCTATATTAATTCTGATCATCATACCATTATCTAAATTAAGGACATCATTGCTTATATGATCTCCTGAATTTGGTGCACACGGGAAAGTGTGATCCATATGCTTTCTTTGGCTAACTTATGGTGAGCAAGCTCGTGATCTCCATGGTTTATCTTGTAGTAGTAACTTATATGTATTGTTTCGATTCTGACAGTCTGCTCCAGATGCTGTCTTCAGCACTGCTGTCACACCTTTAAAGCCTGAGGATGCTTTTGATCCAAACCGTGTCAAATGTGTTGTGGATAATCTTGGCTATGCTATCTACTTCTCCAGAGGACTCATCCCATATAACAAGTTAAATATTGTTTCTAATCTTATACTTGTTTTTCTTTATACATTGTTCTCATCCTGCTTTTATTGATGCGTTTTTCACATGCCCACTTAACCAGATCTGGGAAGGTCAATCCGGATTTTCCATATATGCTTCATCTTGGTATTCAGGTATGACAATGATATGTAGTCAGATATAGAATACTTGATAAAAAACTGCTAAGAGTAATAATTTCATAATGTTTCTATTTCTTCATATCTGACTCCATTTCTAATATATTTGCAGAGCTATGATGCTGAATTCCTCAAAATATATCCAGATCTGCAACCTACGCCGTTGCAACTAGAAGAAGATCTTGAACAACTCAAAGTTCTAGAAAACGGCTATAAATTGAAGGTAGTTGGGGGGTGGGGGAGGCTTCATGGTGTTATACATCCCATTCATTATATCATGCATTTCGTGCCCAAGCCGAGGAGCTTTGCATCAATATATTCATCAAATAATATTGATTTAGCAGTTAGCTCGTATCATTCTAATGACTTAAATCAAAGAGTGTGCTTCTTTTTCTTTTTTGGTGTCATTTTTTCAGCATTGTTGCCTAATACTATTTCATTTCTTTCAAAATACTTGCAATCAAGCTCCTGGGCACGTAATTTTAGGAGGATTGACACTCGGTAAACGGACAATTTTATATAAGTAATAATGACACTTAAAAACTTAATCACTTCTCTTATTACTGTTTAGATTATTCTAATTAATTTGCCCAAGTACCTTGACTATAATTTTCCTAAAACTGCGTACCAAAGAGCTTGGTTGCAAGTATAAAATTACTATACAAGCAGAATGGGGCAAGGTTTTTACAGACATGTATAGAGTAAATTTTAACAAAGAGAATGATAATGTTTGATGGATAACTGTGTTTTTATCCTTTCCTTTGCTTCATTCTGAGTTTTTTCACTCTAAATTCATACTTTTTTATATCTCAAATTCTCAGGTTATAAAGGTTGAGCATGAAGCTCATGGAGTCGATGTTCCTGAAGATGTAGAAAAGATAGAAAGATATATGCGAGAGAAAAACTTATCCTAGTGTATAAGAGAATATTATTACAGAAGTACAGACGATTCAGTGTGATTAATGGAGGTTCGTTTTGCTCTCTCTTTAGTCTTTACTTTTACTTTAGATGATCAAAGTGAAGAATATGTTCTCACTTTGATGAACATGAACTGCATCAGCTTGGAACTTTCTTTGCTCTGAATAGCAATAGTACAAGAGTGAATTGTGTGAGGAACTAATTTTGACAGCTTCTACTCCAACCATAAGCAGATAACTTGATTCTGTTATCAGCTTCTTTTTAAAATTTCTGGAAGTCATTATATCTTTATACGCGAAAATGTTAAAACAATTTGAGATGGGGGGAGAAATTCGATGTCATTCATTATTATTCCCTTGAATTCAAGTTGTTCAAGGCAAACTTTTTTGTGTGGACTGTGCGTATTATCATAATTCTTAATATGTGTATTACTTGTATGCCCTTTTTATTTATTTTTTCTGTTTGTGTACCTTGCATCATCGTAGAATCAAAATTTTGAAACTTGTTGTAATTAGCCAATAGAGAAGATAGCACAAGTGGTACATAAGTTGCCACAAGCCTCATATGATTACGATAAGTGCTCCGTGACTTTGGCAACTTTTCAATCAGAACATTGGCTTGAAGAATTTCACTTTTTGTATTCCCTTAGCAAGAACTTCAGCAACAAGATTCTCATACACATGAACTTATTCCATTATTGCTTATTATCTTCCAATTTACAGTTCAACCAGTTTCCAGTAACATCTGTTTTCGAGCATTATTAGCACCATACTTTTTTTTTTTCAAAGAACTTCATATTGATTTTCCAGACTTAACAGATACAAATAACTCGAATATGGGGTTTGTCATGAGGTTCAACATGTTCCCCTTAACGATCTTGTTATCCCTCACAAATTTTTTCATATTAATACCCCCATCGGATTTAGGAGTTTTCTCTGATTTCTCTCTCTTTGACAGGAATTTCAGAATAACAAAAGTACTAGAGGTAGGAACTACAACATTGTTTTCAGCAGGTGGATCATTAAACAAAACATAGTCAAGATCGTTGATCACAGGCAATTGAGAACTTTTGAGACCACCTCTTATAATTAGTTTCATTTAAAGGTTTCAACTTTGACATATCCAAGATAAATCTACTATGAGAACTATATATGATTTTAATAGAACAAATTCATTTTTAAATTGTAAGAAATGAATGAGCAAAAATCAAATAACTGAACCTGAATTACAAGAACAAGTGGCATCGTGGTATGAGCTCTATTGCGACTTTTGTTCCTCTAAGTTTTACACAACTATCTCTGACTTCATGTACCCAAATCAAAGATTGGTATTTCCCAGCTCAAATCTAAGAGAGAATAAGGTAGGGTTTTATTTTAGGGTTAGAGAGAATTATTGATTCGGATTTTGAGAAAGGTATTTATAGGGAAGATAAAATAAGCAATAAAAAATAGAAATCAAAATTCGCCTCCCGTTCTCCCGGGCAGGTCGGGCGGAACTTGCTCGGTCGGACTTGCAAACAAAACCAGAGAGAAGAGTAAACGCCCGATTCGCTCGGTCGGGCAAATGTCGACCTCGGGCGGGTGGACCATCTCCTCGTCGAGCGATACGTAGATCTGGTTGGGTTAAGAAACGCTACATTTGCAGCAGGCAGCCACATGCACGGCACACAACTTCACTTTTCACGTTCATCTTGGATGTAATCCAACAATTAGGAGCATCACCTACACGTACCTCTTCTATTCTTTTATGCCAATAGGAGATGTATAACTTTAGGTTCTTGCAGCTTGTTATTCAAATTAACCACCAAAGTTGTATTTTGATCTACACACCACTACTGATTTGACTTTCATGAAATTCCCAACTTTCTTGTTAACATGAGACCCATGGTGACTATGAGACCATACTTTGTTCGCTAAAGTTGATATTTCTTGTAAGGATAAACACATGCCTCAATTTGGTATGGTCTTTGGTGTTCAAAATTCCTTAGAAATGAATCATAAATAATAGCTCCATGATCCGAAGCCAAAATAGGGAGATTAGTAAGAGCTCCCTTGGAACCAATCTATTGTGGCATAAGCTTTATCAATTCTTCCAAAACCACAGTGTTTGGATCTTTTCTAGTACTGTCAGCCCCAATAAACTAATCGCAAGTATATCTACTTCCATTCTCCATTGCATGAAAGAGTCCCACCATACAAAAACAAAACATAAAGATCAGGAAATTTCCTGCAGAGTGCAGATCTTTAAATCTCTATCTTATAATAAGGATACTTTGAACATGCATCTAGATAGGAAATTTTTTTTTTTTTTTTTTTTTTTTTGACATCAGATAAACTTGCATTAATAAAATTGAATTACAACCTAGAAAACATACTAACCAAACATAAGAAAATCATCTTGAACAGGATTAGGTACTAAAACAGGATTAGTTACTAAAACAGGGGGGAAGGGGCATAACATTTCTTCCGACAAGGATAGCAGACGTCCTCAGTAAAGCAGGATGGACTTCGCTTGAGTCCAATGCGCACCCTGCAAAACAAAGGGTTAGAAAAAGAGGTACTTCGACGCTTTACCGTAGTATGTTGGCTTTTGATACTGGAGTGCACACGAGAGGAGATTTTCATCTTGCTGGTAGACTGATTGTTGACCCGTGAAGTAGACTTTGCCGGCGAACAAAAGGAGGTGCTTGGAGGTACTAACAAAGAGACACAAGACGACTTTTCGGAATCCATACTGGTAGCCGCGACATCGGGGCCGAAAATTTGGAGTTTGTTTACACTGCTCGTACCCTTGCACAGGGGAGTGTCTCATCTCCATGGGTGTATGGTAAGCTATAGTCGTGCTGCAATCCATCTTCTGTGATGGATTTATAGTTCGGATGCTGATGATTTGATTTTGGGAAGAGCAATGGTAATGCAAGGTTCTCCCCGCTGACATCACCCTATACATTGAGGGGGTGATATGCAGATAGGTGTCCTGCGCTTTCCGATTTGAAAATCGGAATTGGGACCCTGTAGATTTCGTTTTTTTCCCAGAAGTAGACTTCGGGACTGAATTAGAAACTTTAATGTCGTGATCTGCTCCAACGACATTCATGGTCACCTTCTCTGAGAAGGTTTGATTCTTTTCCTCTTTGGTAGTGGTGGTACCCTGGTAGGATTTCCTTTCTCCTACCTTTCTCCTTTTCTCCTCCTTCCCAAGGAATGAAGATGAACATACTTCATCCATACCGACAGTTTGATCCTTAAAATCAACAAAATTTGAAGACATTCCTAACGTGGACAATACTTCATTAAATTTTTGTTGAAATTCTCCATTGTTCGGATGGAATTTAAGAGCTTGAGTAAGATCGAGTAACGCTATGTCGGGTTGGCTAAGTTCCAAAGCTGCAACAGCTCGCCTAAAAAAAGCTTTGGCATTGGTAGCGTCATATATTAAAACAAGAGAGCATAACTCACCCACTTTCTGAAAATCCTTTTCCTTAGTAAAACACGCAGCCAAATTCAGATTGATAGATAAAGCTAGACTTAAAAACACAGACTTTTCCTCCTCATTATTGACGTCCGCAAAATACAAGAACTTGATGGCTTGAGTATAGTGTGCAATGGCTGACCTAATATCATTGTTTCGTAAAAGGTATTACCCTCAGCTTTCAAACTTCGAGCATAATCGAAGATACCAAACGGGTTAATAAGAAAATCAAGCCTCTGGACCCAATTAGTGGAAGAACAGTCAAGTTCATCAAAGTGATAAAGGCACAAATCCCCCTTTAACTCATCCATACTGTTCAAGAATTCTAAGATAACTAGATAACTCTAAAAGACTAAAACAATAAACCAGTAGAAGATAAAGAGGCACCAACAACAGCCTAAACTGGGTTGAAATTCTACGCCTATTAGAAATTAAGCAGCGAAAAACGAAAAAGTAAAACTGAAATGATACCCTCACAGTAGGTAGTAGCTTCGTAGGAGAAGAAACTCAGGTGATGGTGATGATTCGCCGGCACCCAGAAAAAGAACCCAAGGTATGTCGTTGTTGTGGCGGCCGATTACGAGCGGCGGCGTTCCTCGCGATTCCAGAAAACACACTTTTACTGTAGCGAGCAACTGACTACTGTGGGGGAAAGGAAGCTGGGCTCGCCGACGACCGCCTTTATAGAGCCGGAGATGCTCAGGCCGTCGACGAGCCAGTAGGGGAGGGGGAAAAAAAAAAACGGCGGAGGCGATGTGTGTCGCTAGGGTTTCACTTTTGTTGGGGAGGTTTCGCTAGATAGGAAAATTAATGCACTTAAATTTCTATCTTATAATAAGGATATTTTGAACAATGCATTACATAGGAATATCCCCTTCGAACCATCTGCATTACGGCCTATAACAAAAGATGGTTGGGAGGAGTGAACAAAATAACTTCGAACTTGAGCAATAACACCAATGAAATTTACTAGAGTTGCTGGGAGCTCCTTTAGAGAACTCCCTTCAAAAATAAACGTATGCCACTTAATGCAACGAGCACACGGTATTCTTTAGTAAAAGGCGAAAGAATAGTTCGCTTTGTGCTCACTGTATGGCTGCGTGAGGATTACAGTAAATGAGGCTCACTTATTTATACAACTGATATAGCTTGATTCATCTTTATTGAGCGTTGTGGGACTAATTTATCTTTTGCTTATTTGCCTATCAATATTATTATCTCTCCACGGATGGGAAATTTCACTACACAAATGGAAAGAGCCCGCCATTGCTTTCCTAACAACTACTTTAAATTGTTAATTATTTATTATGCATATGGATATGTATTCTAAACTATCCGATTTAACAACAAATAATGTTGCAGGATTATAAATTATGTACGAAAAACAATTTTAAGAATAAATATCAGAAATTCAGATGTATGGACAAAAGTTATGAAGCACGGACACACCCCAACAAAACGTTTCGAGTTTCTGACAACACAAACAACACGACACAAGTATCTTAATTTTGAAAGTTTATGAGTAATAGCAAATAAAGGGAACTTGAAGTTTCCCTTTTGTTTAATGATAAAAAAAGGGAAAAAAAAAGAACATGAGAGCCGTGATGTCGATACTCTTGCAATCTCAGTAGCCCGTCTCTCTCTTCCAAAGAACCCATTAGCCTCTCTCTTTCCAACAGTCGATTAGCTAAATACTAATATGTATTGATATGTATTTGGCGAAATACTATTTTTGCTTTATTATCAATTTATCATAAAAATCAAGTTTGTGAAGTATTTATGAAGTCGTTTGTTTGTCATATAATAATTTAATGTAATTTTATGTTTGACGTTTCCTAGCCGTTGTCCAATTTATGTGAAAGTAGAAAATGATGGTTCTCCTTTTCGTGTCGTGTCTAGGGATGGGCGTGGTACGGTTTGGGTCGGGTCCGATCATATCCTAGATCCGGATCCTGCGGATCTAGAAAAGTTGGACCCCAAACCCTTCGGGTCTCAAGGTCTAAGGTCTAAGGTCTAGTCTATTTCCGTTAGTTTTGCAATTTTTAACATCATAAATTTTTTTTGACTTTCAATAGTCCTCATGATCTGTATGGGTTGGGACTGGGTATGGGTCTAAGGTTTAGAGTTTAAAGGACAAAATTAAACTTGAAATTTTAGGATAAATATAAAGTTTTTTTCCTAAAATACAAAAAGCATAAAGAATATTAAATAATTTTAAGGTTCAAATTTAAGGTATGTGAAGGATCTGAGTCTAAAATATTAAGATTCAGACCCGAACCCTAACAAGTTCACTTGGATCCACCTTATCGCCTTAGGGTCCTGAAAAAGTTGAACCCATACCATAAAATTATGATCGGGTGCACACGGGTTCGATTAGGGTACTGGACCCATGCCCATCACCAGTCGTGTACGTATTTGTTTCCGTGCATCATAGGACAAAAACACCCCAACAATCAACATATGAAATTATGGACACATGCTGTCCACAAAAACTAGAGATGGTCAACAGTGCGGGCCAATCCAGCCCATCCAGCCCAGCCCGCCTCGTGGGTCGTGTGGGTCGGGCCAGCAAAAAGCCCGGTCCAGCCCAACTCGAACCGTGAAATTGGTGGGTGGGTCGTGGGCTGGATTTCCTGAGCCCAGCCCACTAAATCCCACTACTAAAACCGCCCAGCCCGGACCATGAAACCGGTCCAACCCGACTCATGAACCAGACCGGCACAATCCAAGTAAATATTGAACCAAATTGTGTATATTTTAATTAAATTGTATATATTTTAATCAAATTGTATATATTTTAATCAAATTGCAAATATTATAATTCAATCAAATTTTAAAATAATGAAATTATTCATTTATATTAATATTTGTATATATTTTTAATTCATTTTAAAGATTTTACGTAAGAATAATGAATAATTTCAATGATTAAATAATTTTGAAAAAAAATCTCATGTCGACCCGTCAGCCCGGTCCAGCCCATCAGACCCACGAACCGTGGAAACCGGTAACAGACCGGTGTGGGCCAAGATTTTTCAGCCCGCGGACCAGCCCGCCCAACCCATGAATTTCACGGTCTGGTCCTGGGCCGTAAAATCTTAGCCCAGCCCACTACGGCCCACGGTCCGGCCCGCCCAGTCCGCACCAGTGGCCATCACTAACAAAAACTAATACGATTCAAATGTTGATAACAAATAAAATTCTGAGAATTAGACCTGCTTTTACCATATAATTGAACATATGAATGAATGTATGATGATTATCTGTTGCTGGAAACAGAAATGATACATATTAAGAAAAAAATTGTAACTTTGATTTGTAAGGCTTTACCCTCAGGAGAGGGAGCCCTTCCAGAAATTCTCGACGGCCAGAGACAAGGCTCAGGCCGAGGAGGGGGTTTGGAAATAGTTTTCAACCAGCAATTGACGCGCCTCGGTTATTACCTCACTAGCTGCGTCATTGCCCCAAGCGCAAAGATAATTACAATGCACTTAAATTTTTGTTTATATGCTAATCTCTCACGGTGCTTGTTCCAAAAGAATATGATGTGGGACAGAATACTCGGCTCTTGGTTTAAAATTGAACTAGTTTTTATATGCACGCGATGCGTGCGAAAATACGATGTAGAAAATTAAAGTAATTGTTAATTATATCGAATAAATTAGGGATACTTGAATTGTTGATGGTTTTCTTTTTGTAATGTCTTTTTTATTTTTAAAATTAAGTAGGTAGTTTCTTTTTTTATTTTTTAATTAAAATAAATAGTTAGAATGGAGAGGTAATGAGGGTAAGATGGGGTTTCTAATATTTTGGTGTCCTACCCCTCTTCTCATATAGAATAAAGATTGGAGGGTCTTCACTCTTCATTAGGGGGAATAGTGAAGAGGACATGTAGTTCTGCATTTTATTACCCAATACTCTCTGGTGTTGTTGGGCTGCTCATGCCAACTCTTTGAGCTTGTATGCTTATTCGGCTACTATGTTATTGTAAACACAAATTTTAAATCTGCAAAATAGAGAGTCAAAATAAATGTAACAAAATAGTCAATTTTATTGATTTGAATTTATGAGTACAATCTCTAATATTTTCTCCTCTAATTCAATCTCCACTTGAATTTGATTAGTTCATGAACTAATTTGGTGAGTTCATGAACTGCTGACTTGACTTTCTTGAATAAGGGCCGTCGAGGCTTGATCTCCCCCAAGGCAGAATTTCTAAAATAGAACGGCGCGTTGAATGCTTGTTCTTCTTCTACGGAAAGGATTTTGATGTTGATTCATTGTTGCTCACGAACAAATATGATCTTCTTGAATAAGGGCCTTCGGGCTTGATCTCGTCCAAGATTGATCTTGTTTCTTTCTTCCGGTAGAGAATTTGATGTAGCTTGACTGGGAGAGAGATTACTTGACAGGTTTAGGTCGTGCTTTCTGCTTTTCTCCTTGATGGCTCTGCTATCTGATTTCTTCTCCTCTAGGAAATGAAGAGGAGCGATCATTATTTATAGAGTTAGGAGAACCCTAGGGTTTTCACTTATCCTGCCTCCTGGGCCTCATGGACATAACCCACTTAAAAGTCCAATTTTCATTTAATGAGTCAATGACCCAACCATAAATAAATTAATTAAAATAGGTCATGTTTAATAGTAAGCCCAAATTAATTAGTTTAAATGGTCACCCATTCATAAAAGTCAACATTTGACTTTAAACTTTAATGGGTCAATTAAATATATGACATGGCATATAATAATATTTTTTTATGCCTACAAATAATTGCCCCCTCGAGACTATATCACGTACACGATTTTAAGTGTTTAAGCGTGATCGAGTCTCGATTTTTTTTTTTACCATCACAGCAAATTGTGTTGGTTTAGAATCAAATTTTTTGCCCCCACTCAATGTCAACATGGACTTCTTTTTATTTTCTTTTATGCTAGCCTTAAACTTCATAAGTATATGGCTGGGGTATACGTAGGCATTCATTCTTTTTCTTATTTATGATAAGATCATAAATCATAATACCTTGATGGAGATAAACATACCCACTTAAGAGTTAACCGTAAGGCTCAAAATGCTCAACTTATCTTTTCTTTTAATATACTAGAACTTTATCAAAGTCCACATAATGCGCAACAAACTTTTTTTTTAAAAATCAATTTTTGATGGATGAAAAGTCCTTGCTTGCTCAATATCTCTCGGCTATAAATACAACATCATGGGTGTGAATTTTTTATCATCATTAGACGTGGAAGTCGAAGAGCAAAGAATCCAAGCCAAACCTACATGACCATTGTGTTAAAGATAAAGGCAAGACTTAGTCTTCTCTTATCTTTTGGTTGATATTTGTTGTATAAGCTATAGTAATTATCTTTTGTATTTCTCACTCCTCTAACTACCTTACGTACTTTACGTAGATTAGTTTTGTAGTTCTTAGCTTTAGCATTTCATTCTTATCTTCTTCAACTACTTGTATTATATATACGCTTATACTCATTAATGATAAACTCAATTCCTTCAATCTCTACATGGTATCTGAGCAGGTTGTTCCTTCAACCTAACATCAATTTTTTTTCCCCTCTAGCTTCGCCTACTGTCTTCCATGGCTTCTCATACCATCCCGAACGACGTCGACCCGACCACTCCTCTTGTGATTGTCGTTCTTACCAACATTATTAAACTCACCACTACCAATTATCTCTCCTGGAAACTCCAACTTGAGGCTACACTCATCGGCTACGGCCTATTCCGATTTATTGATGGCTCTTTTCCCACCCCGGCATCCACCATTACCCAAGAGAGCACTTCCAAACCCAATCCCGAATTCCATACGTGGGTTCGGCAAGACAAACTTTTGTTTGGTGCTATTATTGGCACTTTGGATTCTTCTGTTGTTCCATTAGTTTCCCGTGCTCAAACCTCCAAGGAGGTTTGGGACATATTATCCCACACTTTTTCTCGTGACTCTCGTGGTCACGCCAAGCTTCTCAAAGCCAATTTCCGTAGCATCACAAAAGGTTCTCAATCCATTCCCGAATACATGAATGCCATCCGTAGTTGTGCCGACCGATTAGCCATGCTTGGTGAACCCGTTACCCATGATGATCTCATTGATCGCGTTCTTGATGGCATCAAACATGACACAAACTATACTGCCATTATTGCAGCCGTTAATGCTCGCGATACGGCCATCTCCTTTGATGCTTTGCATGAGAAACTCTTGATCCGTGAACTGGAATTTAACCAAACTCCCTCCACCCCCCTGCCCGTTACAGCCCTGGCCACTACCACTCGAGCCACCTCCTCCCACTCCACCTCTACCAACTCCTCCCCGTCCCCACGTTATTCCCATAACCCACCTAAACCTACCTCCTATAAGAAAAATTCCCACACAAAAGGCCCTGGTTATCAAGGGAAGTGTCAATGGTGTCATATTGTTGGCCACTCTCTCTATCGTTGTCCCTCGTTCCAAGCCGAATTTCCTACAGCCAAACCCACCCTCCCCCCTTCCACTCCTCCTCCCCACTCCTCCTCCCCACTCCTCCTCTCCTCACGCCCATTTGGCACAAGTCAACCCAACTCCCACCTCCACCTCGTGGTTGCTTGACACTGGCGCCACTCATCATGTTACTAATGACCTATCTACCCTAGCTCTCCATCACCCTTATGATGGGACAGAAGAAATTGTGATTGGTAATGGCACTGGAGTATCTATTACTCATATTGGTTCATTAACTTTCTCCACCTCTACTTCTAAAAATTTAAATCTCTCTAATGTCTTATATGCTCCCTCTATGTCTCGTAACATCATTTCTGTATCTCAAATTTGCCGTGATAATCATCTCTTACTTGAATTTTCTTGTGATTCTTTTATTTTGAAGGATCGTCTCACGGGAGCACATCTTATCCAGAGTCCGCTTAAACATGGCGTTTATGAGCTTTCATCTTCTTCGTCCATCTTAGCGCTTTCCGCCACTACTACATCTATCTGCTATCAATTGGCACCATCGCCTTGGTCATCCATCCCTAGCCACCTTCAAGTTTTTAATTTCGAATTTCAATCTTCATCCTTCTAGTACTCTTGACTTTAATTGCAACGCTTGTCAATGTAATAAGAGCCATAAGCTCCCTTTTAGTCAATCAACACTAATTTCTAATGCTCCACTTGATCTCATTTACACTGATTTATGGACATCTCCAGTATATTCTCTTGATGGTTTCAAATATTATGTTATTTTTGTTGATCATTTTACAAAGTATATTTGGTTTTACCCTCTCAAACTCAAATCCGACACCAAATCAGTGTTCATTAGGTTCAAAGCATTAGTTGAGAAATTTTTCTCTAAACCTATTAAGACTCTATATTCTGATAATGGTGGGGAATATGATGCTCTAGCCTCCTTTCTCACCATTAATGGTGTTTCCCATCTTACTTCCCCTCCTCATACACCCGAACATAATGGTTTTGCAGAACGACGTCATCGTCATATTGTTGAAACCGGCCTCTCCTTACTTTCTCATGCGTGTATGCCCCCTGAATTTTGGACTTATGCCTTCACCACTGCCTGTTATCTTATAAATAGGCTCCCTACTCCTACTTTATCTCATAAATCTCCATTTTTCTGCCTTTTTGGCAATCCCCCGAACTATCTCAAACTCTGCAGTTTTGGGTGTTTGTGCTACCCTTGGCTCAAACCCTACTCTACTCACAAGCTTGACCCAAAATCCAAACCTTGCATTTTTATAGGATACTCTAAGACTCAGAGTGCTTATCATTGTTTGGATGTCATTACTAAACGCATCTATACTTCTCGACATGTTAGCTTCGTCGAAAATGACTTTCCATACTCTCGCCTATCTCATAGTACAATCTCTTTACTTGAGTCTCCTGATCCCAACCAATGGTGCCCACTCTCACTGTCTATCTTATCTCCTACTTCATCTCCTACCCCACCACTCTCTCCTACTACTCATGTTTCTAGTTCCCCTCCTATCTCTACCCCTCTTTCCCAACATCATGATACTCCAGCTTCATCCTCCTCTACCATCACACAACCAACTTCCCCCGCCAACCAACCCGTCCCAACAACCAACCCCACCCACGGCCCACCACCCATCTCCCTGCCTCCCACCGGCATTATAACTCGCTCCAAACACAACATCCATAAACCGAATCCTAAATATGCTCATCTCACCACCACTCAACCACGCCCACATGAACCTACCACTATAGCTCAAGCCCTCAAAGACCCACTATGGCGTCAGGCTATGGAAGCTGAAATGGCTTCTCTCCATCATCTTGGTACTTGGGACTTGGTGCCCCCAACACATGGTAAAAATCTTGTCAAATGCAAATGGGTCTATCGTATAAAATACAAGCCCAATGGGGATATTGAGCGCTATAAGGCACGGTTGGTCGCCAAAGGTTTTCAACAACGTCCCGGTCTTGATTACAATGAGACTTTTAGTCCCGTTGTGCGTCCGGCAACTATTCGAACCTTACTTAGCCTTGCTGTTACTAATAATTGGTCGCTTCGGCAACTCGACATTAATAACGCCTTTCTTCAAGGCACCTTACAAGAAGAGGTATACATGGCTCAACCACCCGGTTATATTGATACTACATTCCCCACTCACGTATGCAAACTCAAGAAGGCAATTTATGGCCTCAAACAAGCGCCACGCGCTTGGTACACTGAGCTTACGACCTTTCTGCTTGGCAAAGGTTTTAAGCGTGCGGTCTCGGATGCATCTCTTTTTATTTTACATCACTCTAAAGCTCCAGTTTACCTTATTGTCTACGTAGACGATATTATTATAACTGGACCTAATGCTTCTAATGTGGACTTGTTTATTCAAAGTTTGGCTTGCAGGTTCTCTCTCAAAGACCTTGGCACTCTCTCTTATTTTTTAGGAGTTGAAGTTACTCCTACAGTACATGGTCTCTTTTTAAATCAACGCAAGTACATAATTGACTTGCTTGGTCGACTTGGCATGGCTGATGCCAAACCTTCTCCTACTCCTATGGTTGCTACTCAAACGCTACGTGCTACTTCTGGCACTGTACTTGAAGCACCTACTGCATATAGAGCTGCTCTTGGTGGGTTACAATATCTCACGTTAACTAGACCCGACGTCGCCTTTGCGGTAAATAAGCTATCTCAATTTATGCACAGACCCACTACTGATCATTGGTCTGCATTAAAACGTCTCATGCGTTACCTATGTGGCACACTCGAGAAAGGTATCACTATTTTCCGCGACTCACCATCAACTCTCCATGCCTTTTCCGATGCCGACTGGGCTGGTGATAAGGATGATTATTTGTCTACTATGGGTTATGTTTTGTTCCTTGGTCGTAACCCCATAACTTGGGCTTCTAAGAAACAAAAGTCCTTAGCACGTTCATCTACTGAAGCCGAGTATCGAGCCGTAGCCACTACAACGGCAGAGTTATTATGGGTTCGTAATCTACTTCATGAGTTAAATATTCCGGTCACTCATACACCGGTTATTTACTGTGACAATTTAAGTGCTACATTTCTTAGCTCTAATCCCATTTTCAGTTCCAAGATGAAGCACCTGGCTTTAGCTTTTCATTTCATCCGGGAACAAGTTCGGCATGGTACTATGCGTGTTTCACATGTCTCCACAGGTGATCAACTAGCAGATTTTCTTACCAAGCCTCTCTCACGTCCCCGTCTTGATGGTCTATTATCCAAGATCGGCCTCATTGACAACCCGTCCGTCTTGCGGGGGCATGTTAAAGATAAAGGCAAGACTTAGTCTTCTCTTATCTTTTGGTAGATATTTGTTGTATAAGCTATAGTAATTATCTTTTGTATAATGCTTCTCACTCCTCTAACTACCTTACGTACTTTACGTAGATTAGTTTTGTAGTTCTTAGCTTTAGCATTTCATTCTTATCTTCTTCAACTACTTGTATTATATATACACTTATACTCATTAATGATAAACTCAATTCCTTCAATCTCTACACATTGTTCCAAAGCTGCTAAGCCACCTGCTTAACACCATGGATGAGACTTGAGAGCCCCCGACACCATGGAGATGGAGGAGACATTATTTTTGCCGATGAGATGACGCCACACGAAGGAGGAGATGTCACCAAAGAGCTCAGACGAATTCGAACCGCCTTTGACGCCTCTAGATGCCAGAAGAAGAGCCATCCACCGTTTTGATGTTTTACCGCAATGAAACCATGGAAGATGCACTTATCTCTTCATTTATTTTCTTTGTTGTCCATTTCTATCTTATTTTTGCAGGTTTGTGTTCTTCTAGCATTGAGGAGTGAGGACTGATCTATCCAACTTTTGGTACCGTAAAATTGAAGCCGAGCCATGCGCACATGTCTGGACACATACCTGGAGCCAATCTTCATGATATTTCCACCATTGGAGCCCGGAGTTGAGCCGATGTAACAAGCAAAGCCCTTCACTTTCCTATTGTTTGGACGTCATAGAGGAGCCAAGCTATTCTCGCAACATCATGATGCCATGAAGGAGAGATGTCGTCCACTCGTCCTTGCCGCGTGGTGATTAAAGCCATGAATGAGCCGCCAACGTGGTAACGCCATGAAGCTCGCCTTGTTGTGACACATGCCGACGTGAAGACTTCAACGCCACGGAGGACCAAACTGAGACTAGTGCAGGTCGAGATTGAACAAATAACACCTCATAATTATTCTTTCCTTGGTGTGGCATTGCTGTATTTCATGGTTTTGTTTTCTTTGTTTCTCAATGCTTCTGGTACACTTTGATAAAAAAAAAATCACATGCATGGAGTCTGGAGAACTAGTTAGGTTGGTGCTGATGCTTGCTGCACTTTTTCTTTCTTTTTGTTTTTCTTTTTGAAAGAATGGCTAACATGCTGCTAGCATCAATGCACCATCCAACGTTTTGACTTTTTATTTTTATTTTTTGGGTTTTTTGTCAGAAAGGACCTAATAAAATACATGTTTTGTGGGGAAGGACCTAATAAAATTTTTTTTGTCAAAAAGGACCTAATAAAATACTTTCGATTGTGAACAGGAACCACTTTATGAATTTACGGCCAAATTTACCATTTACCGGCGTTGACCCTTTTTTTTACCCTTAGTTAAGTCTTTAATGTTCTGTTTCTATTACCGTAAAATTAGGAGGAGAAGAGAAATTACAGTAAAATTAAGAACCCTAATTTGCGTTTTGGGAAAAACGTATAATAGGAGCCCTAAATTTCAAAAACCCTTAAACATTGAGAGAGTAAAATCTGAAGAGCAAAACATAGCTTGGATTTGATGAAGGTTGCAGGATAAGATCGAATAAGTTGATACTTCACTTCAATGGAGATTGCGCTGTTGGGAGAAAAGTGTGAGAATTCAATATGTTTGGGTCAGTTAAAATAGGAATTGAACATTAAAGAGTCAACTAGGGGTAAACAAAAGGGTCAATGCCGGTAAATGGTAAATTTGGCCGGAAATTCATAAAGTGGTTCAAGTTCACAATCGGAAGTATTTTATTAGGTCCTTTTTGACAAAAAAAAATTTATTAGGTCCTTCCCCACAAAACTTTTATTTTATTAGGTCCTTTCTGACAAAAAACCCTTATTTTTTTTACTTTTTTGTTCTTTTTTTTTGTACAAAATAATCTCATGCTACACTAATAGTGCCCTTTGGTCCTTTACTCTGAAACAGGAAGGTGACGAGAATGTAGTCTTGATAGGAACTACATAATCAATAGCTTACGACCTCGCTTCAATGCCCGACAATTTTTTTATCAGAGAAGATATGGATCCATCACTTGTAGAACAAATTAGATCTTTCTTGAAGGAGCTCAATCATTTCAACACCATTGAGCCATCGAGGAATCATGCCATAAAGTCAGGAATTTAAGCCACACCACGAAATTAAGAGCTCAAGCTGCACAATGATCGATTTTTGTAGGAAAAACCAAGCTCGCTCTCTTAAGTGGACACCATATAAACACGAATGATGTAACACCCACAAATAAAGACTGAGTTATTCACCTTGGTGCACATGGAGAAGTCGACATTCTACCATGATTTCTATTTGAGGGACGCCTTGAACACTTTGTCGTCCTTTTTGACATCATTGTTGTGAAGTCGTGTTAGAAGCTCTGACACGATTGCCTTGACACGATTTCCCTGACACGATGTTGGTGCTTGAAGCTTTCTCCAATTTTTGTGTCTCTTTTTTTTTTCTTTGCAGGTCTCCAATAGGACTTTTTCTAATGGCCTAAGACATGCTGCTTTGAAGGTGATGGTGCTTTGAAAGTTTATCCATCATTCAAGACTCAAGATATTTTGGTGCTTTTGAGCTCTTCTCCACTTCAATCTTGAAGTGTTTCTGGCCAAATGTTCATGCTTGGAAGTTTTCTCCAACGAACTTTAATAGGTGATGGTGCTTGGAAGCTTTCTCCATCGAGCTTGTTGCTTAAATTTTTGTCGAATCTCTGGTGCTTGGAAGCTTTCTCCAGAACTTCGAGGAGATTTGACGAAGTATTGGTGCTTGAGAGCTTTCTCCAATCTCCATGCTTAACATTTTTGTTGAAACTCTGGTGCTTTATAGCTTTCTCCAGAACTTCGAGTGAATGACAACCGCAAAGTTTTTATCATGCTTCATCATCTGACAAAGTGATTAGTGAAGTCAAGTGGACAACAACTATGCCCCCAAGCCTCTGTTTCATATTTTGTTAAAACATATTTAGACTTGATGGAGTACAATTTTAAAATCATACTTACTTTTTTTTGTGGCTGCTCTTGAATATTTAATTATATTAAATATTTAATTATCCAAAATGCCTACGTACCAAATAAAATGGTTTTTTACACCTTTTTGGATCGAGCCAAACGTAGTTCGATTTTCAATTTTTTGACAAGTATGCAGTTTATCTTCTTGCTTAGGAGTTTTTTTGTTTTTTGAATTTGCAGTTTATACTCTTGCTTAGGAGTTTTTTTTGTTCTTTGAATTTGCAGTTTATACTCTTGCTTAGGAGATTTTTTGTTTTTTGAATTTGCAGTTTATACTCTTGCTTAGGAGTTTTTTTGTTTTTTGAATTTGCAGTTTATACTCTTGCTTAGGAGATTTTTTTTTTTTGGGGTATTTTGTCCTTTTGTGAATTTCTTTTTTTTTTCACAAGGTTGAAGCCATGAACAACCATCGACGTAGATGTCTAATCATAATTCTCTTCATGGTTGGCGATGGTCATCTCCATTTCGTGAGCCCGAGTTGCCAGTTCTTGGAATGTGTTTGGCTTAATTCCTTGCAATATGTAAGTCAGATCCCAATGCATGCCTTGGGTGCACAACTCTACAGCGGATGCTTCAGACAGGTGATCTTTGCACTGAAGACACAACGTTCGCCATCGATTGATATATTCTATAACAGGCTCATCCTCCAGCTGGGTGGTTTGTGTCAACTCAGTCATGCTGACAATACGGCAGTGCTGAAGAAACGATCCATAAATAATGCTTCTTCCATTTGTTCCCAATTATCAATTGATCTAGCAGCTAAGTCGGTGTACCAATCGAATGCCACTCCTTTCAAAGATCGAACGAACTGCTTCACGAGTAGGTCTCCTTCAGTACCTGCATTATTACAAGTTTCAACAAAGTGTGCTAATGTTGTTTGGGATTGCCAATGCCATCGAAATGCATGAATTTGGGAGGTTGATAGCCCATGGCATTTCTAGGGCATCGATTCTCTTTGTATAAGGCTTGGTGTAGTGGTCGTTCCCGTCAAAATCTCCACCAAGTTGGCGTTTGACAGCTGTGGCTATCATATCTTGAATTTGTTGGAAATTGAATGAATCGCCATGGATAGCTCCATCCTTTGCACTAGTCTTTGACTTCATGCTAAATTTGGATCCACCACTATCGCCTTCTTTCACCAATCGGACGTTTCTCAAGTTTCTTTGTTAGAGCAGCAAGTTGTTTGCTTTGGAATTTGATTTGTTCTTCTTTTTCCTCATTCTCTTTGGCGAGTTTGTGAATGAGAATCTTCATGTTTGCTAATTCTTCCTCCATGGTATTTGCTTCAATGGTCATGACACTTACGTTAACGTCTGTCGCTCCATTGATGGACTCCGTCGAAGGATCGACGCTTTGAGGAAAGGATTTGTTGCTGTCATGAACAAATCTTCTCTTGGCCACCATGGTCAAATGAATTTGCTTTATTGCTTGAATGGAGTAAAAGATGAGAGGTAGAGATTGTCCCACCGAGCGTGCCAAATTTGTAAACACAAATTTTAAATCTGCAAAATAGAGAGTCAAAATAAATGTAACAAAATAGTCAATTTTATTGATTTGAATTTATGAGTACAATCTCTAATATTTTCTCCTCTGATTCAATCTCCACTTGAATTTGATTAGTTCATGAACTAATTTGGTGAGTTCATGAACTGCTGACTTGACTTTCTTGAATAAGGGCCGTCGAGGCTTGATCTCGCCCAAGGCAGAATTTCTAGAATCAACGGCACGTTGAATGCTTGTTCTTCTTCTACGGAAAGGATTTTGATGTTGATTCATTGTTGCTCACGAACAAATATGATCTTCTTGAATAAGGGCCTTCGGGCTTGATCTCGTCCAAGATTGATCTTGTTTCTTTCTTCCGGTAGAGAATTTGATGTAGCTTGACTGGGAGAGAGATTACTTGACAGGTTTAGGTCGTGCTTTCTGCTTTTTTCCTTGATGGCTCTGCTATCTGATTTCTTCTCCTCTAGGAAATGAAGAGGAGCGATCATTATTTATAGAGTTAGGAGAACCCTAGGGTTTCCACTTATCCTGCCTCCTGGGCCTCATGGACGTAACCCACTTAAAAGTCCAATTTTCATTTAATGAGTCAATGACCCAACCATAAATACATTAATTAAAATAGGTCATGTTTAATAGTAAGCCCAAATTAATTAATTCAAATGGTCACCCATTCATAAAAATCAACATTTGACTTTAAACTTTAATGGGTCAATTAAATATATGACATGGCATATAATAATATTTTTTTATGCCTACAGTTATGTTACACATTTAAGAGATGAGAGGTTTGAATTATCCCCTATGACATTTGAATAAAATAACAGAGAGAAGTGTATGCAATTCATTATAGTAATTGTGAGGGTGAGAGAGACACAAAATTTCTTGCATCATTACTTTGGTATGAATAGTTTATCGGTTCGGGCGTGGATGTTCTTATTTGGACATCTTGTTTGGGCTACGGGACTTATGTTCTTCATTTCGTGGCGTGGATATTGGCAGGAGTTGATTGAAACTTTAGCATGGGCTCATGAATGCACATCTTTATTTGGCCATTTACCTCGATTTTTCGAACTAAAAAAATAAAAAGAACTCCAAATTTAATTCTTGTTTTTTATTTATTTCTTAGAATATGAAATTGATTCTATAGCATCCCTCAACTACCTTATAGGAGATTGATCGAGTGATCCTAAGGGTTGCAAACCCTTTTATAATAACTCTACAATAACAAGATATTATCACATGTGGTCTTGAAAACCAGAACATATTCCTCTAATAAAGGAAAGTGATCTCTATTTGTGCACATCCAACTACCTTTTCAAGTACACATATTTTTGTATCTCTGATTGGAGAGTCTGAAAAAGAGAGAATTATATATATATATATAGTTAGTTAGTTAGTAAGATATAGCTGGTCTCTTTACTGTTATTAATTAATATAAAATTTGCCCAAAAACTCTTTTAAAAGTTCAATTTTGGGAAAAAAAGTTTTAGAGACATTCTTTGCAAAAAAAAAAAAAAAAAAAAAACACCCACATACTTAATTTTTTACAAGATGAAATATTTCATGTTTATGGTTTTTTTTTTTGCCAAATTGAAGGTTTCAAAGATTTTTTTCACAAAATTGAACGTTTAAAAGATTTTTTTCGCAAAATTGAACGTTTAAAAGATTTTTTGCAACAAATTTTCCTCTATTAAGCCATATAACTCCTACAATAATATCTACATCATGCCTATGTTCAAACTCAATGATCTTTACCTGTCCGAGCCCCTAACCGCGAAGCTACTATCTAGATAATTTAATTTATCAGTCAAAGGCAAATTGTCTTAGTTATTGAGAATTCGCTTCTTTCCGAATAAGTAAAAACTTACCATAAGATTTTTACTAGAGTTATAGGCAGTTCCTTAGGAACTACTCCAAAAATAAACGTATGCTACTCAATGCAGCGAGCACACGGTATTCTTTAGTAAAAGGCGAAAGAATAGTTCGCTTTGTGCTCACTGCGTAGCTGCGTGAGTAGTGCAAGAGTGAGCTGCATTAATTTGTAGTGCAGCTGCTGCTTACTTCTTCTTGTTGGGGGCGATGTGGGACCTTTTTCCTGCTACCTGAATCAAGTACTTTTTGGCAGGCAGCAGCAGTTGGTACTCAGTTGTAGCCTTGTAGGGCATAGACTTCGTTTTCTTTAGTTGCAATACTTGCAACTTACAAGTCTGCTTATGTGTGGTAGAATACACAAACTTAACTATTGATATTTTTTATTGGGTATTAGTAATTATGTAAATTTAATAATTCAAAAATATACATAAAAATAAATCCATCATCAAATTTTTTGATATTAGTATTTCTTTGTGTATATTGCAGTTGAATATAACTAAATTAAAGCATCACATACATCACCCTACCATATTGGCTCATCCACTGTATCATTCAAGGAATCAAGGTGTGATATCACCAACATTGTGTACAATAACCAACCCATTGGAAATACAAAAGGACATATAATTCATATTATCGCATTATGATTTCCTTATGTCTTATCTAATGGATAGAGTTTTGACTTTTCAAACATAGGTTAAGCTACACCTAGAGATGGCCAACATTGTGGGTCAATCCAGCCCAGCCCAGCCCACCTCGTGGGCCGTGTGGGCAAGGCCCGCAAAATGTCCGGTCTAGCCCAACTCGAACCGTGAAATTGGTGGGTGGGCCAGATTTCTTGAACCAGCCCGTTAAAGCCCACTACTAAAACTACCCAACCCGGACCACGAAATCGGTCCAGGCCGACCTATGAACCGCACCAGCCTAGTCCAAGTAAATATTGAACCAAATTATGTATATTCTAATCAAATTGTATATATTTTCATCAAATTGCATATATTATAATTCAATCAAATTTTAAAATAATGAAATTATTCATTAATATTAATAATTGTATATATTTTAATTCATTTTAAAGATTTTATGTAACAATAATCTATAATTTCAATGAATAAATAATCTTGAAAAAAAATTCTCATACCGGCCCGCCAACCCAGTCTAGCCCACTAGACCCACGAGCCGCCAGAACCGCTTCCTGTACCGTGAAAACAACTAACAGACCGGTGTGGGTCAAGATTTTTCACCCCGCCGACCAGCCTGTCCAAACCATGAACTTTGCGGTCCAGTTTTGAGCCATGAAATCTCAACCCAGCCCGCTACGGCCCACGGCCTGGCCCGCGTAGCCTGCACCAATGGCCATCACTAGCTACACCAGACAAACATTTGCTCCATATCTTACTACACCAATATTGTACACCTACGTACTTATCTTTTGGCAGAGGTAAAACAAAGCAAAGAAACTAGTTAGTAGCCCTAGCCCTAACTAGGGCCTAGGTGTGTTCATAAATATCTGTTATGTTCGATCCGATGGATCCGACCCGTTTTCAGTTGTCAATTATTTCAGATCGGATATCCGAAATTTTTTGAATCGTATATGGATCGGAAATTTCATTTTCAGATATCTGAAAATATCCGGAATTTGCGAATTTTTTCGAATATCTGATTCCAAAAACCCGCTTTCAAAACTAAATATTCGATGATACGATCTGAAACTTATTTTATGAACTCTTCCTTTGAAAAATCAAATTATTTAGTTTTCAATTATCCGATTTTTTTGGATCGGATTCAGTTTTAGAGAAGCAAAAGAAAAACGGAATCAAAATGCATAACAAAGGATTGAAATGAGTCACATATGACCCAAAACTCCTCCCCTTCCTTTTTCTTATGCCTCTTGTACACTCATGTCACTACCTCCTTACTTTCCCTTTAATTTTCCTTTCTTTTCATCATTTTTTTTTCACATGGAACCAAACAACGGAAAACTAATTTTGAAATTGTATTTTCATTGTAGATTATTTTTCATGAAAGTCATTTTATACTGAGAATGTATTACACCCAACCAAACGGTGCCTAAGAGTTGAAATATGGTGTCGGAGAGAGTGAAGGAGAGGTGGTAGGAGTGAAGGCTGGTGGTGGAAGTTGAAGGAGTTGAGGGGAGAGAGTCATGTAGGAAGAGGGAGAAAAGGGGATCATTGAGTTTAATAAAACAAAATAAGGGATTAATGACTAATGGAGTTAGATTTTCACTATTCAATATATTTGTATAAAACTAGGGGTATATGGTGGATTCTATAAAGCGAAGGGGTATTTGATGAGAAAAAAACCACTTAAGGCCTAAGGGCATTTGATAAAATAACAGTTTATATTATTATACTACATCCGTATCAAACTAGATGCTACGTTTGCACTTTTTACACTATTCACAAATTTTACTTTGACTATCATTGGTGATTTATACCTGAATAAAAATATAATCATGTCAAATCTTGTTAGATTCGTTTTAATATGTACGTTTTATAATTTTTAAAAATATAAAATTAGAGATGTATATACTCAAAGTTTTGCATTAACCTGCGTGAAAAATGCAAGTGTAGCATCTAATTTGATAGGGAGATAGTAATATTTTTTCATTTAAGTATTCTGTTAAACCTAACTATAGTGTAAAAGACAATTGTTCTTAAAA
Source organism: Beta vulgaris subsp. vulgaris (assembly GCF_026745355.1). Taxonomy (NCBI): domain Eukaryota; kingdom Viridiplantae; phylum Streptophyta; class Magnoliopsida; order Caryophyllales; family Amaranthaceae; genus Beta; species Beta vulgaris. Next base: position 10,564,466 of record NC_079205.1, on the reverse strand, counting down.
TGGTTCTCCCCTTTTCCTTCTTAGCTCTAACACATGCATGAAAGAGTAATAAAGAATATATTTACAACAATTTAGATATGATTTGAATCAATGCTTAATTCGATCTTTAATTTGTCATCTATTTACCTTAGTGCCGAATCAAAGTAATTATACATATGGAGCTTACTGGAGCGAATAACCTCTAAAGGAGCACCAATAGAGGATATATTATGTCTTTTTTTTTTATAAGAGACGATATTTTATATCTTTATCTATATCAATATATTAAAAGGCGTTTCTGAACAAGTAAGGAAGGGTGTCATGTAACGCTCTCTCTTTAAAGTGCTTAATGCATTGTATGGGATTTGATTTCGTGATGACTTCAGACTTATATACATACTAAAATTTTAACCACTAAACCAAGTGAAATTTAGTGTTATCTTTTTAAAATAAATTATTAATAAATGAATTTATTATTATAATTACATGAGGCGCAACCTTGGACTAGTAACTAATTACAATTGGTCTTGTAATAGACTTCATAAGCCCAATATTAAGAAGAGAACGGAGCACCTTATTGAATATAATGACTAATTTAGTGACTAGTTAATCCATTCAGTTTTCCATAATCTTTTATCCATTTATTGACTAATTTAATTCATTCAGTAGGATCGTCAAGTTATTTTCTAAAATTGTATGTTGTGTTCGAGATTATAATGGAAACAAAGGAAGGAGAAGAGAGTGACAAATAAATTGGTACGAGATGGCTAGAAATGATGTTGGGTTAAAATAAAATGCAATGAGCTTATTAGGAAAATATATGCTTAGATTAATCTAATTTAATTTTAAAGTTATACTGTCTATTCTTTATTGAAATTATTCTTTATGTTTGTTCATTAACTAGGTTCTGTCGAGGGTGACGACATTTGAGAGACTTACATTGTCTTACATTCATGCATGAGTGCGCTACCTTCTTATCTTTCCCTCTATAAATACCATTGGTGACACCGCTTGTCTTTCTGCAGTGCAAAGCATAACTTCTCTGATTTACTTGCGGTACTACAGTCTACAGGTATAGGTTGTTTTCGTCAGTTTTTTCTTATTGTTTGTCAATTATTGTTGCTATTTATTGAATTAGATTATATGGTGAACTGTTCACTACTGAACAAGCTTTTAGAGTCACTAACTAAAAGATAAAAGAAAAAGCTTAACCTTGATTAAGCTAGCTTTGGGTAAAAAAAATTTACAACCTTCCTGCGTAGTCTGTGTCTTGTACATTCAAAATCTATTTTATATATCCATATGATTTCTTTTGTACATCCATAAATTATATTTGCACATCCATAATGGTTTTTGTATCTTACACGAATTATATCAAAAAATTTATGTTAGTACATTCATATTATACTTTTTACATTGAAAATCTATTTTGTACATCCAAAAACTATATTTAATTTGCACATCCATAATGGTTTTTACCTCTTACATCCATTAGTATATCTATATTAGATATTGTACATCCATGATTTTTTTCTGTACATCCAAAAAAATATGTTTGTACATCCATAATTTTGTCGTTGAACATATAAAAACATATATTTGTATATCTAAAGATGCCAAAAATATAATTAAGGAAAGTTTTGAAAAAAAATACCAAGTAACCATGGTTTCTTTTATTCTAAACATGTGCGGGCACTTTTTTTTTGTTTGTTGACCATAAACCATATCCATTTTTATTTGTCAATAACTCATGTTTGAACTACACAAATTGAATGCTAGTAATTTGGGTGATTTTGTGACGTTGTAATAGGTTGTTAAGGTAACGATGGCAGCTGCGCAACAAAGTCAGGGTGTGGTTGAATTCAATGAGAAGGAGAAAGTAGCAATAGCTGAGGCAATCAACGAGGCACAAAATCACTTGGCAAGCAACAATGTAAAGGCGAGCCAAGAGCAGTTAGTTTTGGTTGCCGGTACTATGAAGAATGTCCAAGTTAGGCCACTAGTGCTTTCCAAAACCCATAATCGAGAGGGACATTTCGTAGCCAACCCTCCTGAAAGACTTCATGGGCAATCTGCTATCGGTGTATTCATACACGAGGGTGCTACTTCGCAAGGGTCGGGACCTATCGTTCTCCCTGTCATTGTAGGCTCCAAGGCTGCAATTGTATATAGTACCTTCGACAAGATGTATCCTGGTCTTGGCTACCTATTGGCTTGGTACAAGCCTGAGAACCATGCTAACGGAATTAGCAAGGTATGTTAACTTGGCTACATATATCATATATGCATGAAACTTAGGAAGTATTGCCTCCGTTTGTTTTAAATTGTTACGCCTCATTTAATTTGAGGGATAACCTAATAGGCAAAGCATAAAAAAGCATGATAAAAGTGTACCAAAAGCTGATTTTGTTTTGGAATATGTTAAAAAAAAAGTATTATTGGAAGGGAGAGAAAAGTTCGATAGGTAAAATGGTTTGAAGTGAGTTAATAAAATGGGTGGTAGGCCAAATCAGGTAGAAACGTGAGTAAATATGATATGCTATGTTGTTCGCAATCTTCATTTCACGTCAAATAAACCTGTCAGATCCTTGACACTCGAACATAGGTGGGATACACAGACACTTTGTTTTGGGTAAAAAATTTCAAAAAGTACAAAAAAAATGCCGACTCACACACTTGGACACGTACCCGTATCATACATGGATACCCGAGTCCGAACATCATAGATGATACGGCATGTTACCACATATATAGATAAAGTGAAAATGTAACAATTTAATAAAAACAGTTTAAAAAAAGCGTAACAATTAAAAAGGAATGAAGTAAATAGATTAGATTGGTCGGAGGTAGTAGACTGAGTGCTAGCACACTATTTTAATTAAATCAAAACATAAGAATATGTAACATTTTTATACATCTTCAAACTAATCTATTTGCAGGTGTATGTGGAAGCTGGTGATCCAAGCAAGTTAAGGAACATGGATTGGAAAGAGATTGAAGAAAAACTGGATGCATCCGGCAGCAAAAGCCGCTACTGGGACAGTAATACTGGTGCAGCAGCTGCTGCTGAAATTAAGGATCATGGCGAGAAAGCGGCTTTGATTGGTGCTATGTTTGATCGTTTCCAGGAATAAATGCCGATCACACCATATCAACATCTAAAGAGGAACTACTACCGACTTAAATAAATTGCATTATCTATAATGCATTGTTTAGTATATGTATTATGTATGTTTACGATAATAATCCTCGTGCTTATGTAAACCAAGAAGGAAGATATATTCTCTAATAATAATATTATTGTCTATCCTAATTCCTAGTCTTCTTTGTTGTACTGTTTTTCTTAATTAGTCCTCCTTTCAATTTTTTAAAGGATACACATCTAAGCTTCTTTTATTTTCGTTGGACGGACGAAAAATATTGCATAACAAATATACATCACAAAATCGTGAATGATCATCATCAATAAATGTTATTATATTTTTCTTATTTTTTAAATGAAGGAGTGCTATGAAAATCACTTGCACCAAATCAAGCAATGAAGTTTACGTTCCTTTTTCACATTATTTGGAAAAAAAATTCTTGTTATCTTTGTTATATATATGTTTTACACTTCTCTATAATTGGATCAAAATAAGGAATTAAATTATGAGTAGACATGGAATACAACTTTTTACAGTATCATGATCATATCTATTATGCCATAGAGAAGAGTTATCATGAACAACATACAAAGAGTTTCTTAGCATTACTTATACCAAGTTTAAATAAAGATAACATAAGCCATCAAACACACTACCCTTAGATAATATAAATTTATCCGCCTCAAAAACCATTTTAGAACCTAATTCATTCAAGGTAGCATCCAAGACTAAATTTCTCTTAAGTTCCGGAGCATATAATATATCTCTTAAAATAAGAGGTTTTCTAGAACTTAAAACTAATTATGCTTGTCCTACGCCTAGAACTTTAGCCGTAAAATCATTTCCCCTGTAAATTAAAGAACTTCATTTTTAACCTCCTTGATTGAAGGTCTTGAATAGATACAACTCCTTGCATACATGTCTTGCTGCTCCTATATTGATTCACCATGAACAATCATCTTGTACACAAAAGATTTTGTAAAGTGAAACTTGTGTATTTACCATCTTTGGTTTGGGTTTGGCTTGGTTTGTCTTCTTCACCTTAACCATTCTTCTTGCTCTTTTTTTTTTTTTTTACAGAATGTTGTAATCCTTCTTGAAGTGATTGGGCTTGCCACATTCCAAACAACTGGGTTGTTTCTTAACTCCGCCATATGCAGGCTTTTGGCATTGTTTCCTTTGCTGAAGTTGTGAGTTCGGTTCTTAGGATTAATACTCCTTTGACTTATCATCTTCTACCATATTTAACGGTGAAAGAATTAGGATGAGTACCCAATTGTTCAACGTTCATATCATATTTCTTCTGTTTAAGAGAATTTCTTACATCTTTCAACTAGGTGGTAGTTTGTTAATAATTGAAGAAACTGTTGGAGTTTATAGTATAAATTCAAAGTTTGCTTCAAAAGAATATGAAGAGTCTATTTTATCTTTTGTCCCACATTTAAAGAATAGAAGGGAAGAATAAGGTTTATAACCATTATTCTTCCTTTACCCTTTGAGTTGTGTAGAGTTAAGACTTTTAGTGGGTATGTGGTGATTGGTGTTACTACGCGAGCTGCCCGGTCTGGGCCATTGCCATGGGCCATGGGTTTTGGGGAATAAACTTAACTTTACTATCTTTTAGGGTCAATTATTTGTCAGCATTTAATGATTGTTTTTATCAGTCTTAAGTTACCGTTATTATCCTAATCTCTCTCTTAATATTTCGATTTTTTCCTAATTTCTCTCCTGAACTGCTGCCATTATTCTTCCCATTTATTGACTGTTTTTACCACAATTATTCTGAGGTTTTCCTCTCCCTATAAATACTAGTGTTTTGGTATTCATTGAAAACACAAAAACATACAATCACATCTTCTTTTCTTTTTCTTTCTCCTCTACTATTCTAGGCAATGTCCAACATCGTACTCAATCTACTGTTCTGTCAACATCGAAAACGCAGAAACCGTCCACAACCACTAGGTGAAAGTTATTCGGATAAAATCCAAAATACAATCCAATCCAAATTAGTAATTCGGATCGACGGATTCGAACTATGTTTAGATTAGATTCGGATTGAGATTTTTTGAAAAATTGGATTTTCGGATTGGATTGGATTAAATGTAATTAGATCCAAAAATCCAATATAACCGAATAGCAATATGCATTGTATTATGTATCTGGATTGGGCTTAAGTACTAAATTGGACTTTTTTAAATAAAAGCCTAGTCCATAGCTCAATAGGCGTATCACTCCAACCCTTCCCCTAAAACACTAACAACACTTAATTTCTCATTTTCTAAATCTATTAGACTGATGTTATGCTTAATTTCTTTCATTGAAAAACTAGAGTTTTAAAAAATCAAATTTTCGGATCGGATCCATAATCTAGAGTGTGAAAATTTGGATTGGATTGGATTGGATCGGATTCAAACTCTAATTGGTTTGGATTCGGATTGGAAAATCGAAATCCAAATTTTGTTCGAATTGGATTAGATTAGGCTCTACTCCAAACCGTACACCGAACTTTCACCCTTAAAAACCACCACATAGCAACAGCAAAGATCACATCTCACCCGTCCTCTAACACCTTACAAGTTCCACTCAGACTAGCTAACAACCAATCCTGAAAGTTTAAACTAGAGTCCGGATCTTCCGCTTTCATCCCAAACTTACGCCATACAATCCGTGCAGTTGGGCACAAATGAACAATATGCTCAATGTTCTCCTCTACATCACCACACGCAAAGCTTCTAGGGTCTTCAGTCAACTTCCTCACAAACCGATTCCCATTCGTCATTTACTTGTCCTGAATTGCCAACTATAAGAAGAACCAAATTCTTTGAGGTACTTGCAATCGCCATATAGTCCTCCACCCCTTTATTTCACGAATTGAAGGACTCGTCTCATTCTTTATAACCTTCAGAGCAGATTTTAAAGAAAAGTCCCTAGAAGGAGACCCATTCCAAAACACCTCATCTACCACATCTTCATCCTCAATCAATTCATAGGACGCAATTTTTGCTTAGAGTTGAAGCTGGGAGATAATCCGCAAAAACCTCATACTTCCACCCACTATTCGAGTCCCGCGTCTTTAACATTGCATTGAAGCAGCTCAGCCGGAGGATCTCCCGTAGCCACTGCCAACAAGATCTCCTCAGCATTCCAACTGTGATACCAACACTTTGTATTCGCACCATTCCCTACAGCCATGCCCATGCCTTTATTAAGTATGTCCATGTTTTAATTTGGAGGATACCTTTCCAAGCATTCGAGGCATTCGGTGGAACAATACAACCTAACCCCTCGGGGGGAAGGAAGAAAGGGGCAAGAGAAAGAAGTTAAGCTCCGCTCTTTAAACATGTCGACCTCACACCGTTACTAAATCAACTACTCTACTAAAAATAGGGAAAAAAACAACGGTTTTTTCACCAAATGTCCCCGAGTTTTCACGAAATTCACCGGGTACCCCCGCACTTTTGAAAATACACGGGGTACCCCTCAGTTTTAACATAATACACCCAAATACCCTTAGTGAGTAACACCACGTAATTTTCACTCATTATTTTTGGTGTTGTTTACATTAAAATGATATTTTCTATTAAAATAAAATAATTTATTATTAAAAACTATTTTTTTAAAGTGTATAATCATTTATATTGTGTTATGTTGTTGTGATTATTAATTTAAAGTGTATGTAATGTGCGTATTTATTTTATCATGTAGTTAGTAATTCGATAAATTTAAGTAGCGTGTGATTTTAGTTTTTAAGTGTTGTATATAATATGGGTCGACCAACATAAAAGAATTCTTTTGCAATCCCATATCCTTCTTATGTTGTCCAAAATTTAGAGGAGAAGTATTAAGCATAGTATTAGCATCTTCTATCTATCCCTCTTTGTAACCACCAAAAGGTGAAGAGCCATCCCCCATTAACCCATCTTAATGCAATTAAACCTTTGCTTTATGATATGAACCATCACATTATTTTTTGCTGCACACTCCCTTCACGCCAGCCTTACAAAGAAAAACAAAGAGTCCTTCTTCCTTCTCGCATTTTCGGCCATTTCTGCACACTCATCTTGTTTGCCCCATATCTCATTCGTCTCTTATCGGAATTGGACGTGTGAGTAGTCAAAATTCATCTACTCGGAGAGATCTTGCTCGTAGTGTCATTAGTTTTTGAAGATACTGGAAGAATTGGTCGCAGTTTCTGTTTCAATCAGACGGGTCACCCGGTTTTGTTTTCCTGTTGTACCTTCGCGAATTTGATCATCGCGGAAGATCGAACCGTTGGATCGCCCTAAAATTTGGAAATCATGTTTAGGACATATGGGCCTTCATTATGACCAGAGCGATTTTAAATCAGAGCTACACATTCACGGGAATCGAGATCGGAGCAGAGCAGTACGTGATGAAAATGCAAGCAATTGGAGGTCTTCAAAGGTAACTAACGGCGAACCTAGTGCGATTAGAATTTATTTAGGAATTATTTAGTTCTTAATATCTAAGTTGTGTTGAATTTTATGTTAAGATTTGTGGGTTGCTAAAGTTTCATATTATTGATGTTATACTTGTTATACTTAAATGTTTATGAGTGATAGTTATGTGGAAGGAAACTAATTCTACTATTTTGTTATCCTTGCTAGAGTTTGATGGTTAGAATTTTTGTTTTATCATGTCTTTATGGTTTACATATTGGTTAGTAGACATTGTAAATCATGTTGTTATGCGCCTATTATGTTGGTTTGCTTAAGTATGATCAAAATGATTATAATATGAGAGTATGAATATCTGTTGCCTGCCGGTGTAAGTCGCTTGAGGAAGATTCATGTCCATGACATGTTATCTATTGTTATTATCTGCCACAAACTTAAGAGTGATGCTTCTTCCGTATTAGCATGGTAGTGTGGCAAGCTTACGGTTTTTATTTACATCTTAGTAGTTATGGTGTTGTAAGATGTTGGGTTGTTTGAATGATTAGATATGATTCAAGTATACTGGTGTATCAGATGTATAAGATTTTGGTGTTATAGTTATGTATACTTATGTGTCAATGTATGCAGGTATGATGATTTACTCTTATTGCTATATGCATGCTTACATGAGCTTATTATTATTATTTTTTCTTATTATTATCATATATTTATATTATGAGTGTTTTAATTATTTTATGATGGTTTGGTTGTTTGTATGATTTTGGGATTATAATAATAATATTGTAGTTTTATAAATCAATATCTAAGTTGTCGACGTTACAGTACTCGAGGGAGAATAATACTGTCTTTAGTACCGTATCGCCAAGAGTTATGTACCAGGGGTATTATGACTAACATTGTAATTAACCTTGTACCCAAACTCAGACAACGAGAGTGTAGTAGTTGGAGTATCTGTTTATACTTTGTTTTTTGGTGTATATTTATGTTTGAAGAAAGATTTATTCTTTTCAGTTGGGTGAAATGATTTTTATTAGTATTATATTACTATTACTTTGAGAAGAATAAATATTGTTGAACTGAGACTCTTGGATTGCGATCCTAGTTTCTGCTGATTTTAGGTGTAAGGCCTGAAGGGCATCCTTATTATTCATATTTGATGAATAAATTATTGTATTTATTGACTGTGGAAATATTTTATTGAGATTAAGATATCCGGTGGAATAGATGTAGTCCCCGGTGAAGAACATGCCAACCACCTAGGTTGCGATTTAGGGGTATTACCTGGGTTAATTGTTGTCGTCTGAGAGGTTGGGAAGTACTGAGCTGGGTACTATTGTAATCCCCCACATTTTAAAGGATTTTCATAAATATATTAAAATATTTATGTAGTTATATTTAAATCCAAATGAGTTTGGAAAATGATTTGACTTTTAAAAAGGGTTGACTATTTTTAAAAGTCAACTAAAAATATTTTCATAGCTTAATAAAATTGAAAATGTTTTAATTAAGCATGTCTTAATAAAGCTTTAAGTATTAAAAGTATTTATTTAAAAAGAAGTTTAATGGAATCAAACTCCTAAAAGGATAAAAAGGAAAAGAGTCCTATTGATGATTAAAGTCCTAAGTTGATCATCTTATTAGTCATCAAATCATTTTAAATCTTATTCTTTTCCTAAACCTAAAAGGATTAACCTTTATGTAAATATCCTAAAACCCAAATATTTTACCCTACACACTCTATATCTCTCTCCTCTTTCCACGTGACTTTTCTTTTTCCTCTCTTCACTCGTTTTTTTCTTTCACCCGAATCTGATTGGCCAGATTTCTCATAGTTCCGTTAATTTTTAGCCAAAACTTCCTTCTTGAAAGTTGTAGATCTCGAAAAGTTATTGAAGTTAGGCTCAAGAATCACTCAATTCCGATTCTTATTCTATTAGTTATGGCCTCTGCAAGTTTCGCAATTCTGCTGCCATATTTCACTCGCGAATTCGGTATATTACTCTTTTTCTTCCTTTTTCCTTTTGATTCTTTTCCTCCTTATTGTTTTGGTTGTTTTTCTTTTCTTCTTCTCTAAGATTCCATTAAAGTATTAATTTTTACATTATTTTATTGTTTTAGCATGTTTATGATTTAATTATATTTATATGAAAAATATTTTCGGTTTTCATATGTATAAAAAAATAATTTCAGATTTATTATTTTCAGTTTTTATTATGAAAGATATGGTTTTTAGGGTTTTAAATCACTAGAAACTATATATTTAAAGTATAAATATGAGTTTTGATTAGAATATGATTTTTATATGCATTAAAATATTTTCAGAAGGTTTATAAATTTTTATAATGCTGGAATTTCAGAAAGTTTGTATTTTAAGGTTTTTAATGATTTTTAATCACTAGAATAGTTGTACTATACTAGGGATTAAAAATAATGAAAGTTTAATACATAAAAACGATTTTAAAGACGTTTAAAAGGGTTTGGGACGTTTTTAAAGTTGCTGTAAATTTTTGTTCAAAGTATTTACTTTGTTATTTTATTTTCTAGGCGGAGAATTCATAGTAGGGGACTTTTAGAGAGTAAAAGTGGCCTATCGTTTTCGTTTACACAAGGTACGTACATAGTCTACGTGCTATATGGTTTAGAAACATGCTTAGGGATGTTTTTATTTTTAGTATCATGTATAGGACCTTGTTGTTCATATATATGATTTACTGAAATTGCTTTACATGTTACTTGCCTGTGTGCTACATGTAAACTAAGAATATGTATGAGTATGATGTTTGTGTATGGAAGTTTGATGCAAGCAGATAAGTTTAGTTTTGGTTTAATTCGTGAGTGAATTAATGTAAGTAAGTTGGAATCATGTGTTACATAGATTCTTTGAGATTATTTATTTATTTATAAGAACCGTGGATCTTATTTGGTAATATGAGTTATACCTATAAAAGGTACAGTTTACTGTTGGCTAGGTTCAACAGGCAAGTTAGTAAAGAATAAAAGAAGTTAAGAGAGTCTTGAATGATAAGTTGTGAACACTTGTTGATTCTAAGATTAAAAAGGAGTTTTGTGATGTTTATGTGATTGTTAGTTGTGAGTGTTATGTGCTTGGTTGGTGTCAACACAAGTATAAAAATGAATGCAACGTAAAGTGAAACGAGATAGGTTATAGACTTTAGACTGGTGCACGTCTAGAGTTGGACACTAAGGGTTGGGATACATAGTCCGCCGTGATATGTATTTTCCTAGGATTGGATTGATCACCTTTCCTTTTTAGCTCAAAGGTTCCTCGATATCGCAGGTCAATTGGAATATGTGGTAGCTCCCATATCTCCTACTTCAGTATAGACAACTCGTCCCATAACTATTCCATTTAAAGAAGAAATAAAAGTTTAGAGTCTAGTTCAGTAAGAGTCATCTGCAGTTTGTTATATGCTTATTATTATTATTTTGTTGTAGTATCATGTTTAGGATTATTTATGTCTGATATGTAGTACTCAGCTTTGCTGATTACGTGCTTGTCTGTGTTGTGATCATGGCTTTGCCTATTGATCCTGTGGTGATCCTTCGGGGAGCAGAGTCAAGAAAGCATTGACATTACAGGTTCGAAGATGCATACCATTGGGGAATCTGGAATGGAGAGGCTTTTGTGACATTAGTATTATTTAAGTTGTTTTCGTAGGAACATCTTTACTTAAGTTTGAAGTTTATTTAGTTGGTGTGTTTAGGTTTGACATTGTCATTTGGTTTCATAAGTTTAATAAAGTTGATTTTATGTTAGTAATTGTTTTCCGCTGCAAAATTCTGAGTAAGCCGAAACGTTTTCACACGGGGGATAATGCCTGGGTAATTCTCTAGATTCATTATAAAAGTATTTTCTAGAAAAAGAGAATTATCGGGGTGTTACAACTATCCTGCATCGGGAGTTTGGCCATTCTTAGACACAGACAGTAGGGAACGTAAGCTCATAGGCTGTCTGGAGATTTCGATCTGACAAACCTTAGGAAGTGGGTTGCGATCCACTAGCGTTCTGCTCTTTCTCAAAAGCTATTTATAATACTATGGAGGCTTATATTATTGATCTTGTAAGCTTATATTAAGTTTACTATTCATGATTTACCTTATTTAATCACGTTAAATTGTCAGCTGTCTTTTGATTGTTACTTGGTTCAGTTTGACATTTTTTTTTGTTGATTGAGACTTATTTATTAATGCTTGATAACTCCTATATGGATCCTAATTGAGCTGGGAGAGCTGTTAGTTACTCCCCACTGATTGTGTATGTTTGTTGTATATTTTTTGCAGGATTTGCTGATGAGAATCTTATTTGGTTGTGGGCTCGGGTTGAGTTGTGAGCATTAAAATGTTAGATGTTTTAGGCCTAGACTCTTATATTAAATTTTAGAGTTAGTTTATTCTTTTGGTTATCAATTTAATTTATTTATACTATTTATTTATGTTGGTTTTATCACTTAGATATTTAAACACATTTCTTGTAGTAGTGACATTCCCAGAAGACGATGTTTCCGCCATCGTCCTATACTTCTATAATTATTATTTCTTTATCTTCTGCTTTGAAATTTTGGGGTGTTACACTAACGGCGTTAATTGTCGTTAGTCATTAACCCTAATTTTTTGTTTTAAAATCCTAATTAACCCCTAACTCTTACCTCTAACCCTAACCCTAACCCTAAATCTAACCCTAACCACTAGCCACCACCCCTCCCCCACCCTGACACCACCCCAGCAACCCCCTTCCCCCACCCCCGTCGATTTCCCCACTCCCCACCATGGAAGCCCCCCACCTTCCCCACCCCCTCGCCCACGCAGTCATGAAGTCCCCACCCTCACAGCCGCAAACCCCCACCCTCACAGTCTCCACCATCGCAACCCATGCAGTCCCTCTCCCCTTGTCGGCGTTTCTTCGTCACTCTAAGGCTGCTGTCGTCGGCGTTTCTTCGTGGAAGTGAACCTAGAAGCGGTGGAAATTAGCGGTTGAGGGGGAGATTTGACCAGGGGGGATTCGACCGGAATGGGGGAGGGTGGGGGAATTCGACGGCAATGGGGAAGGTGGGGGGATTCGACCGAAATGGGGGAGAGTGGGGGATTCGACAGGAATGAGGGAGGGTGGGGGCGCTGTGGGACTGTCAACAGGGGTGGGGGAGCTGCGGGATAGTAGGGGAGGGGGAGCAGCTGGGGTGGGGGTGAGGGTGGTGGGAGGGTTAGGGTTTAAGTTTAGGGGTTAAGGTTAGTATTTAGGGTTAGGGTTAGGGTTAATTAGGGTTTTAAAATAGAAATTAGGGTTAATGACTAACGGCGGTTAACGCCGTTAGTCACTAAGGGCATTTGGATGTATTATTGTAAAACTGAGGGGTACCCCGTGTATTTTCAAAAGTGCGAGGGCACCTGGTGAATTTCGTGAAAACTCAGGGGCATTTGGTGAAAAAACCGAAAAAACAAAGTCAAACTTAAATATAGCATAAAAATACCTAAAATATTGAACGCAATCAAGTAACAAGTGAGCCATCGAGAAAAGGAACAATTGACCACAAGACGTAATATATTCATGATGAAAAAGTAAATGAGAAAATTATATCAAGCACGTTATCAATCAATACACAATCAAGTATTACATTAAAATGAAAAGTTTCATCTATTAACAAAGTGAAATGATTTAGTAACACAAAAGGTTAGGTTGATACATAAATAAGAATTCCTAAATAATTTCGTTTAATTTTCTTTTATTGTTCAACCGATTTAATTTTAAAAACCTAAAAGAAAGATCAAATCTCTATTATATAAGGCAAGGAGGGGCTATGATTTCCCTTCCTATGAAAAGTCTTTTTTGTCTTTAGCTAAATATATAATTGCATATTTAGATTTTACAATTATATCCATTCCTAATATCAAAATGGGGTCATGTTGTGTATTGGTGTCTCTTTAAAATTCCAATAGTACACTAAAAAAGTATTAACAGAGTAATTTAACATAATGAGAAAAATGGTTAGTCAATAAAAAAAACTTTTACAAATTTAATTTCACTATAAAAATTAACATCTAAATGTTCATCACTATTTCTAAACGCTTTATAAATTATACTAGTTTCTACTATCATGATTATAAGTTACACTTACAAAATTATATTTAGATGAAATTAAGAATAGACCCAAGCAATCGACACATGTGCCACATGCATAGAAGGCAAGTGTTCTATAAAGAAAATCTTTGCCTGTATTGGAGAAAATGCCAAATATCGAACTAATATATTACAAGAAAGCATATATTAGCGCTATGTTGTCTATTAATTTACAAATATTCTATTCTAGTTCATAAATGTTGTATTTTCAAACACTGATATTGTTTTTTCTTTAAAAAAATGTATATGTAACTTTTCTTTTAAGGTAATTAAGGAAAAAGAAAATTAGGAACCTTCCGCAAGAGGGGAACTCCTAATCATCATTTACAAGGATAGAGTCTAACAACGGGTTATTACAAGCTTCTTTGTAGAAAAAAGAGTCGATTAGTTGTTCTACATTGACTATCCAATCTACTGTCTTCTTTACTTCTCTACAGATGTGTTTGATGCTCCAATTGTTGAAAGATTTGAGGAGGATCTTTATGTATGTCTTCAGTGATGTTTACAATTTGCCATTACATGTTTATGTATTCATGTATCATACTTACTCTCATATGTATAGACAAATCAATAATGTTGTATACTTTCTCCGTTTCAAAAGTACTTGAAATGTTTTGACTTTCACACTATTTATCCACTCCCGTTTGACCGTGTTTTGCGAATTCAGCATAAGAAATAATCTTTTTACGTGGGATTCCGTTAGATTCATCTCAACATATATATAGTTTCAAAATATCAACTTTTGAAAATTTTCCTATAAAAAATTAAAGATATTAATGATCAAAATTATGCGTTAACAAGCGTAAACAGATAAACATTCAAATAATATGAAACGGAAGAAGTATTAATTTACAACTATTGTACTCCCTCCGTCCTAAAATATAGTTCCTATTTCATTTTGTACAGTCTTCAAGGCGTACCTTTGACTTACGAAATCTTCAATTTCTTATTAGTAAAAAATATAAAAAGTTGATATTACGAATTTATACATTGTGACGAATTTAACAAGACCGCTCATGAATATGTTTTTTTATATACATTAGCAAGAATATTTGGACAAAGTTTTTAAAATTTGACTCCCAAAATAGAAATGGGAACTATATTTTGGGACGGAGGTAGTATTATATTTATAAATGTTATATCTTCAAACACTACAATTTATCGAAGTGCCTCTGAAATAAGCTTATGAGAGTAAAACATAATTGTTCGAGAATCGAGATTAGCCATGCTCATCTTCAGAGAAGAAAAGATAAATAAAAAAGGGGGAAAGTGGTACGTCGTCCATATAAAATGATCAGTACTCTCATTCATGGAGTTTTGATGCGTGCTGAGATAGGCAAACAAACAAGCCTGTGTTTGTGTGCTGAATTGTTCAGCAAGTCCAAGTTCCTAAAAGTGAAAAACAGAAAATAGTCAAAATCTAATGAATGACCTACACCTACACCTACACCTACACCTACCTCACCCTTTTATCACTTTCCCCACTCCTCCTAACGTTACGTAGCCAATCATGAGAGCCTGTAACTGTATTTTATGGTCAAACTTTGTTTACATCATGCAATTTTATTACCAGACCTTGTGAGTTACTTGTCACTAACTTAAACTTAAGCCAGTCTCCTCTTTCATCCATCTTGCTTCAATTTCTTGCCAATCATATGATTCATATCGTACTGTGGTCTGTGTATGATGCATTGCAAAATGAATTTTCTTGCAGGAACTATATATTGTATCTATGTAATGATCTATTCTTTTTCTCCTAAGAGAAAAACTTATACACAATCAACACAAACTCTACTTTAAGACTAGTTGACAACGCCTAATTGTTGATTAGTTAATTATACAAGAGCCTTTAAAAGTGATATAATATCATAAGTTTACTTGTAAGGCTATGTTCAGTTCACCTTATTTTTGCTTATTTCAGATCTAATCAGATCAGATCGGAAAAAATAATTTCAAATCAGATCATGCTTATATTTAGAAACTCATCATTACTATTAAATATCTTTCATTACATATTAGTAAAAATTATATAATTGAATATTATAAAGTACTCATTGAGAGGAATCAAACAAGACCCCACATGACTATATTTTTTCTTATATATTGAGAAAAATCTAAAAGATTCTCTCTAATTGCGAATAGTGTCAAGATTCTAAGTGAGAAAGATAAAAAAAATACAAAATATTTTTAGTAATAATTATAATTATTATGATAATAATTATTGTTGTTGTTCTTATAATAATGATAATAATAATAATTATTATTATTAATAAAAGTTGTGTAAAAGTTGTAATAGAAATAAAATGATAATAATAGTAGTAATACTATAAATAAGATCTTATAATGTATTGTATAATAATGAATTACAAAGTAATAATATAATAGTAATAATATATTTTATAAAAGATAAGATCTTGTAAATCAGATCAGATCAGATCAGAAAAAATAAATTCAAATCAGATCAGATAAGCTCAAATCAGAAAATTTCAGGTGAACTAAACATAGGCTTAAGTTTGAGAAAAATAAAAGTAAAAAGCTAGGTTGTCTAATAAAATTTATATGATCATACTTCATACATCTTTAGTAGAGAACAGAAAAATCTACGCGGAGTTTAATTTTTAGTTCAAAATTATTAATACTACCTTTGTTTATTATTATTTGCAACGATTTCAAATTTTCTACTCACACTTTATATCAAATTATATTGCAACAAATATGAAACGGAGGTAGTATATAAGAATTATTTGACTAAAAAATTAAGATTCTAGTCGTGGATTACTCTGAGAAGATACCCCTATAAAGTTAGAATTAGTCTTAGTATGTTTAATATATGACTTTTTTATTAATCATTTCTAGAGGTCTCTTTAAGATGGAATAGTAACAGATTCAGAACATTTGAAGATATTTGATAGAAATAGAAGATCATGTTGGGTATATGGTAGTATATGAAGCTCATGGAGGTGTATGAGTGTGGAGATGAGGTTCCGTAGAAGGAAAACGTCATTTGGGACATAAGGCTAACTTTGAATGGACATATCTTTCCATCTATAAATGATTTTGAGGTGATTCAAAGTGGAGGTGATAGCTTGTTCCGAGAGCTTTCCAATGATAGGTCATATGTCCAATTCCGGTGAGAAACGAGAAAGTTATGACGGTTTTACGAAAAACTGACGAAACTGACGAGTTTCATCAGTGTTCTGTCCGCCCGCGGGCTAGGACCCCGCGCCCGCGGGATGTCGAGCCGAGTAATGTGTTTTTCCGGTTTTTCTTATCATTAAATAAGGGTATAAATAGAAGCCCTACTTATGATTATGAGAATTCATCATCTCTAAACACATATTTGAGAGAGAAAAAGCTGTAGAGAGTGTTCTTGAGTGCTTTTGTAATCTTTCTTGAATATTCATCGATTCCTTCCTAGTGCAGATTCGTGGTTTTTCTCCCAGTTCTTGGGTTTCCACGTAAAAGTTCTGGTGTGTTCTTTCCTGCTTTATTATTTGATATTCTATTATTGTTTGATATTATTCTTAAATTGATAGTCAATAGAACTTACAGATCATATATGCACATTCATGACATATTGAAATCCACTAAAACTACTCTAAACTGATCCAGTGATATAGTGAAGTTACAACAAGCTTGATATAAAAAAAATTACAGAAAATTTACTAAAATCATAAGCTAGCTTAACTTAATGAACGTGCTAGAGTAGACAAGTAGTTAAGCATTCATTGATTTAGCTTTCTACGATGAATCGATGATGGAGTCAGTCATGAGAAGTACTAGCAAGTAGATGAACTCGTGTCTGGAAAAGTAGAACAAAAACAGAATCAAAAGAGAAATAAAGGAAGCCTCCATTGGAATGAGTCACATATGACCCAAAACTCTTCCCTACTATGCAATGCCATGCTGCTCCATACCTTGTGTCAAATTCCTGCCACCAATTTTTGTTACAAACATTAAAAGTCGAATAAAGGATTATGCACCATCTGAATGAGTTAGGCTATTTAGAAAAATATATAACGTGGAAAACAAATGGAGAGGGTTGGTTTTGTAATTTCACATTAGAATGGGATAGACCACCTTTCTCTTTGTTGAGTGTACGTCTTCACCTAACTTGTGTAGTATATAGCCTTTTAACAAGTGAATACAACAATAGTAGTAGAAATTAGTGAACAAAAATGATGAATTATATCCATTTGTCCTTGTGCTATAACATAATAACTAGTACGAGTATTAATAGACAAAAATAAAGTAATTGTGGAGATAGTAATGCAAGCCATGTAAGAATCCATACAAGAAAATTGCGACATATTTTTACATTCCTTCATGATCACATTAAAAAAAATAACACAAAAAAGAAACAATGAGGGTATATATTTAATATAGAAAGCTTCTTCAACTAGATAATATAGCCAATGATTAAATTCGTGTTTTTAATGTAGTAGTTTTACTTTAAAGACCGTGATATATATATATAGAGAGAGAGGCAGGATCACATGAGAATGCCCCTTATATGAGAAATGAGAATAAATCTCAACCACACGATTGGATTAGAGTTACAACACATGTTCATCAGAGTTATACCCTGAAAAAAATTTAAACCCAAAAAAAAAAAAAAAAAATTTCGAATTTTTTTTCTTATTTTTGTTTTTTTGGAGTTACATCACTCTTTCATTAGAGTTACATCACTTGTTCATTAGAGTTATAGCGTGTAAAATCCATTTTCATTTCTCATGTAGCTATGCATTCTCATATGAACTCACTTCTATATATATATATATATATATATATATATATATATATTATATATATATATATATATATATATATATATATATATTTAAAAAAAGTATGGCAATGCAAATGGAGGATTTCAAACGAGTAAGTACTAAAAATTACTCCCCTTGTTTCATAATCTTTATACCATTGTCTAATCTATAGTCTCCAGTTAATTAAAATATATATTGGATTATCAATATGTCTAATTACTCATTCTAAAATATTCTAGAAAGTACAACTATTAAAAGTACAAAATGAAAAGATTGTATTATAAGATGTCATATGATATTGTTAATTCTTACTTCTCAATGAAGATTTACCGTCTAATTATTGGGATGGAAAGGAGTATGTTTCAAAAATAAATTATATAATAAGTTAAAATTTGAAGCTAGCCACGCATAGATGTATAGTAAAAGAAAAAGACCTTTTTGAGAGCACAAGCTAGTGGTGAAGGTTTGAGGCGGGTGCTATTCATTGGTGCAGCATCAAGGAAAGATCTAGTGAAGCACAAAGCACGCTCTTGCATGGTAAATGGCATATCAGCTGATCTCAATTTAGCTTTTAGAAGAATAACTAAAGCAGCCAGCTTTACTTCTTCTTTTGCACCACATTTTTTTGTGCTTGTAATATTATTATTATTACTAGGTCTAGTTGACAAGCTTTTGGTGTTACTATTTTTGCAAATCTTTTGTTCTTCCATTTTTTGATAGACAGAGAAAAGGGGGTTGGATTCAAGTAAATAAAGTGTGAGTTTTTACTTTATGCTCTTGGAAATTTTGAAGGGTTTGTAGGTTGGAGTTATGGGGGTGGAAGTGAAGAATCTTATAAATTAATGTGGAGTTGTTGACACATGACTATGACATGAGATCAACATGGGAAATGTACATACGTTATGTCTTTCCCTATGTTGACCAATTTAAGCAAAGTAGGAACGGAAGAGCAAAAGAGGTGAATTTCGAATATGTTGAGTGATAAGATTTTGTCTTTTTATACATTTTATTGGTTAATAAACAGTGCATGCTTCACTTTTAACCCCAATTGTAAGACGGGAAGATATTTAGAACTTAGAAGTATATGAGCAACTTCAGGTTTCCAACTGTTTATTTTTTACAATGAGAAATCTTATTTTAATTAAAAGTTGAAGCACAGTCTAATGCAAATACAACCAAACAAATAAATTTACATGAGCTTCATGAGCTTGTACATTCCAACTAAAAACAAAATAAGTAAAACTAATACAAATACACTGACGAAAGGGGACGTCGCTGGTCATCAGTGCTTGTGGTGGTGGATTCGAACTTCGGAATGCTGATAAAAGTGGTAGAACAAGCGGATGACATTCACGATCCGGGTAACGAACAACCAACGGCGAGTAATCCCAACGATCTCCTATTGATTCGGATTGCTCATGAGCCTTCGAAGAGTCACATTCAATTGTGACTCTTGCATTACTCTCGCTCGAGAGTATTTTAGGTCTCCAACTGTTGCTTTGGAGGTTTGACTTATTACTTACATCAGTACATGAACAAGATTATTAGTTAGGACTTAGGAGTATTACTTATTTGAACTTAGTTATTAATTAATGGGAAATTTTCTAAGGTATTATGAGGTTTGACGTAATTTTCAAATTATCTATCTCGTTTGGAAAATTCCTCACATACTTTTAATGTTTGAATTTTATTTTTTCCTCAAAACTATTGAGGGATCAATCACTAACATATTTAGGTTTTTTTCTCTCCGGTCCTCTCACCTTCCTCCATTAATAACATTTTAAACATCCAAACTTTCTATCTCCTCACACCTTTCTCTCTCCTCCTTATATTTGTCTTTACTAGCATTCCATGCACGCGATGCGTGCTTGGATTTTCTTTGGTAGATTTTTTTATTCTGTAGTACTCCATCTGTTTTTTTATCCTTATCACTTGAAATCTTGACATTATTCATACTTTAAGAGAATCTTCTTAATTTTTCTCAATTTATTAAAAAAATATATAGTCATGTGGGTCTTGTTTGATTCGTCTCAATTAGTAATTTAGTAATTAAATATTCAATCGTTATAATTTTTACCAATATAAAAGATATTTAAGTTCAAAGAGGTACATTGGAAGATGCGCACATGAAAGTGAGAAGGATAAAAAAACAGAGGGCATAAATCTCTCGATGTTTTTTTACGTGAATAATTGTCTATAACATTTTTAAAACATTGTTATAATTAAATGACTTGAATTATTAGAAAACTAATATAATGTGTATATATATATATCATCAGAAAATATGTTACTTACATTTTGTTGTTTCAACAATATATATAATCGGAGTTGAAACTATGTGAAAGATCGTTAATGTATGTTCTACCAAACAAAAGAGTTTTTATATATTGAGTAATATAGTGAGTTTTTAAATATATTATAAATCAATATTTTAACATACAATGTTACCCATTAATAATATTATCGCTATTAATCGCTAATTAAATGAATTAAATGCATTAATCAAGAAACCAGAGATGCTAAACGAATTTTGAGTTTGTTTATCGGTTGGACATAATCACATAACATTGATCATTTTTTTTTTACTTTGTATTTGGATAATTAATGGAACATGAATAAAATAAATTTCAAAACATCATCTTTTTCGTTTATGGAAATTTCCTTTTCTTCTACATTTATTATTCAAATGCGAAATATGATTTGCATTAATTGGACAATAATAATTTTGATTTGTAAAGTTATTTATATATATTTAGTTAGTTTGTATGTTGTGTTATATTTTTTATTTTAGGGTAAGGATGTAATTCAATTGGGGGACATCATAGCTTTTCCCTTCACTTATATAATAAAGATTTCATCTTGCATACCTCTATTTTTTGTCAATATACAGTAAAGATATCTTGGAGAGAGAGAAACCTAACGGTGCTATATTAATGTAACGATTTCTTTTCACCAGGTACCCCTGTGATATTTCAAAATTCATGTGGTACCCTTTTTGTTTAAAAAATACACCAGGTAACCATACTATTTCAACAAAATGCACGAAATACCCTTAATGACTAACGTTGCCAAGCTTCCGTTAGTCATTAATCCTAATTAACCCCTCTAACTCTAACCCCAAAACCCTAACTCCTAACCCCCACCCTAAACCCTAACCATAATCACCCTCCCACACACTTAGGAGTGTAAGTGGATTGGACTGGATTGGACTTTGCCGTATCCAAATCTAGTCTAAAGTTTTTTGGACTCGAGAAATTGAGTCCAAGTACGATCAAAAATATTTTTTTAGTCCAGTCTAGTCCGATAATTTTTTCTTGAGTCCGAATCCAGTTCAGTCCGATTATTATATTATTTTCTTCCCCTGATTTAGATTCAATAATTCACAACGTTTTCTCATAATTGAATTTGAAAAATTAACCTCATTATATCCATTCTATAAAATTACTCACATACATATTTTATATGGATTTTCCACCATATATTCCTAACAAATTTTTTTTATTCACCATATATCCTTGATGTTTTCAAAATTCACCGTACACCCATCAATTTTTTGATAATTCGTCATGTGCCCTCAACGATTAACAATTATCAATTTTTTTTATCATTAACCCTTGAATCCATTACTAAACCTTATTTAATCTCTATTTCACTCATTTACCCTAACAGATTAGCATTGAAATAACACCTCGATCCAAAAAAGAAGGAAAAGAGTTATGGAGGAAAAGAGCTAAAAGGGGTCATTTGTGGTGTTTCAATGGTGTTCAATTAAGGCTAACGACTCAAATAGGGGTTAATTAGTATTTGGTAACGGAATTAGGGTTAATGACCAAAAAGTTGATAATCGTTAATCATTAAGGACATATGGTGAATTATTAAGAAATTGAGGGGTATACGATGAATTTTGAAAACATCGAGGGTATATAGTGAATAAAAAAATTTATCGGGTGTCTATGGTGAAAAATCCGTATTTTATATTATTATATATAAATATTAAATATATATATATATATATATATATATATATATTATATATAAATATCAAATATATATTATATATAAATATCAAATATATATTATATATAAAAATATTTTTGAATTGGATTGGACTTATTGGACTCCAAATGGGTGAGTCCAAATCCAATCCAAAAATATTTTGACACGAAAACTTGAGTCCAAGTCCAATTCAAAAAAAATTCAGTCCAGTCTAGGCCGACAAGTTTTGACTGGACTGGATTGGACTCTGGACTTTTTGCAGTGCGCTTACACCCCTGCACACACATCCCACAGACCTCGCCCGCAGCCCCTCTCCTGCCCTGTCGAAAAACGCACCTAAAGAAACCATGATTTTCGCACCTTTCTCACCTATGTTTTCGAGCTACCACCCTCGCTACTCTCTCTCCTCTTCTGCTTTCGCTGCACCACCGCAAAGCAGCCGCGACACGCTCCATGTGCTCTTCCTTAGACGATTGTTGCGGGGGAGTGAAGAGGGGGCGCATTAGAGGACAGAGGGGGTGCAACGGAGGGAAGAGGGGTGTTGCGGGGCAGGGAAAAGGGGGTTGCGGGGGGCTACATGTAAGGTTGTTCATAATTGGTAGAGCTGAACATTTTGGCCCGGCCCGATTTTGGGCAGAATTTTTCGGCTTGCGTTGGGGCCGTCCCGGCTCGATTTTTTTTGCTTTGGGCGGGCTTTGGGCAAGCCCAAAACGACTTTTATGTCTAATTTTTGGCCCGGCTCGATTTTAGCTAGAAAAGCCCGCTAATTTTGGCTCGAAATAGTGGGCTTTGGGCACAAAATTTTGGCCCGAATTTTGGCCCGACCCGACCAATGGGTAATTTTTTTTGCCGCGGACCGACCCATGATCACCTCTAATTATCGGGTACCCGCTTTTACGAGTTGTAAAAAAGTCGACCCATGGGTTGACCCGGGAAAATCGTGTACCGAGCTAGCGGGTACCCTTTTTGTGAGTCAGGTCACGAGTACCCAGATTCAATTTTTTAATGATCTCTAACTTCCTGTAACATCAATCCATAAGTAATTTTATCAAGAATATTGAAATCTCAATATTTTAGTACAATTTCAACAAATTCAAAATCATTCAACAAAAACAATTCACAAAACAAATTATATTCCATCTAGGGGTGTGCACCGATACAGGATTGAAAAGGAATAGGACGGTTCGGGGCGGTGGACCGGAAAAAGACCGGAATTCTGGTCCGATCTTGAAATTGTTGGACCAGAATTTATATTTTTTTAAAAAGATTATTTTATTTAAATATATATCTATAAACTAAATACATTAAAAATTAATAATTTTAATAACAATAATCCTAAATTTATAAATAGTAGGTTGTTAACTTTCTAACTTTCTCCCCTAAAAAAAAACTTTCTAACTTTTTAAACTTTTTTTAACTTATAAACTTTTTTTTACTAAAATAATAGAAATTTTGGTCCAATCGACGCGGATCGAAATTTTTTGGGTTTCGACCGGATTGGAAACCCAAAATCAGGTTTTTTATGGACCGAGGACCAATCCTAGTCTTTACACAGCCCTAATTCCATCTAATGACACCGAATAAAACTGAAGTGATGGTTTGAGATGAGCTCTAATACACAAAACAAAGCCACCCGAAGTGATGATTTGAGATGAACAAATTATGATTCCATATAATTCACAAAGCAGGCCTATGCGAGAAATTTGAAATGGGGGTATTGCTGGTTCAGATTTCTTGTCTTTTTTCCGAATCTGAAATCTGTCGCCGAAATTTCTTGTCTTTTTTTTCTCCGAATCTAAAATCTGTCGCGGAAATTTCTCGTCTTTTGGGTGCACTAGCCACTGAGACAGGAGAGAGAAAGTGAAGAAGAGAGTTTGACTCCTCTAGGAGAAGAAAAGAATCACCTTTACAATGAGCAGAGTAGTAGACATAACACGATACTTGTTTTGGTCATTATTGAGTTTGTGAAGAAATTGTACAAAGGACAACCTAAATGATCAATGGTTATAAACTTAATAATTTATAGTTGTTTTTTTATCTATATGAGCTACAAAGGCGGTACAAAATACAAAGGAGAGAAGGGGAAATTCGAACATGTGACCTATCGTTCAGAGTACCTCAATCAGTGGCGGATCCAGGATGCTGGATGAGGGGTAGCGTAGTTTTACGTTACCATCAACTCTAAAAAAAAAACATAACTACTCGATTCAAAATGTTACAAAATCCAAATACAACATTGAAATCAATAATAAAGAAAAATAACACTATTGCATTTTGGATAATTAAGATCCTAGCCTATATTTTCCATTTACTTTTCTGATTATATTATTTATTTTCTTAAGCTTTTGGCAAGATTTAGTTTTTTCTTTTAGATTTATTCTAGAGTATGATGTCGCCCACATTTTGCATTTTAATCCACTAATATTAACAAAGAATAGGGGTTTATCTAGTTACTTTAGTAATAAAAAATATATTTTATTTTAAGTCATAAACCATCCATCACTACTTTATGGCAAGAATAGCAACATTAGGGAGTGTTTGGTTCATATGATTTTGGTATGCGTATGGGTTTAAAATGAGCAAAATCCATACCTGTGTTTGTTATATAATTTGAGAGATTTAAAACCCATACCTTAAACCCATAAGGTATAGGGTTTAGAAATCCAAGGGGAGAGGTGGGTTTGGTTCATACTAATACCTTTACGTATTAAATAGAAGAAAAACTTTCATTCCCAAATGAAACCAAACACATGATATTAGGTATCAAGTTCCAAACCTATACCACATTGATTTCATTCCTGATTCCAAATTCATACCACTATATGAATCAAACGCTTCCTTAGCTATTTAATTATAATGCCTACTCGGTCTTATACTAAAGGAAAAGGAAATAGCTTGGCTATTCATTTGCTTTGAATCATAGAATTTGGCGAAGTCTAAAAGTTCACCTTAAAATCCAATTAATAATATATGGGATCTGAATAAAAGCTAGAGAAATGAAACAACAAAACCGAATAACAAATAGCAGATCTGAATTAAAATAGAAAGCAAACACACACTATCTAAAGACACTACTCTACTACTGCAACTAGTCATCAATCGCACTCCATAGCAGGCACCATTTTAGCCCAGGCAACACCCCCAATTTGTAGCATTAACTTTTGTCATGTACTGTTGTATAATCAAAGGAATCAAAGAAACAATCAGGCAAAGTATTACTTCATGATATTAGGCCTCCAACGCCCCACTCCTCCTCCTTCCTCCCACTTTCCTTCTTCTTCCTCATGGGTAATTGAACCAACCGTATATCGTCCCGCGCTTACCGTCAATATTAAGACCTTGATTACTCACCACTTTCAAGATGGAAAGTGTTCAATATCCTTCCATCAAATACTGACAAACCATTTGAAAAAAGAAATTTACTTTAGTACACCTTACGCCATCAGAAAATAAAACAAATCCCGATACCAGTTTGCGACCGACTTAGTGGTAGCTAAGGATATTTGCGACCACTGGAATCGGTAGCTAATTTTTTTTGCGACCAGCTAACGGTAGCTAAACTAATTTTTTTTTCAAAAAATTTTAGGGGTAGCATGTGCTACCCCTTGTTACCAAGTGGCTCCGCCACTGACCTCAATCTTAACTAGTGAGCCCTATAATTTGTAGGTCATTAATTATTTTATTACTTCCTTACTCTTCTACCTACCTCACCATATTTTTTCTCTCCTCCAATTCCTTCTTTGCTCCTCCTTTTCTTGGTCCATCATGGGCATCAGTTTTATCCAATTCTTTTCTCTATCCTATTAAACTAATATTATTTTTATTCTCTTTCCTCATAACCCACAAGGAGGACAACGACTGGGAGTACTCTAATTAAAGAAGAAGAGAGAGATCTGCCAGGAGAGTGAAAAAAGAAATCATTTAAATAAATTAAACCCTGTGCATAGATACACTTGCATGTCCAGCAAAATACAGAAGCATCCAAACCCCCAAAAAGACCTAAGGGGTTTTTCGAGGCTGTGGTGGTTGAGTGGTTAGGGTTAGGGTTAGGCGGTGTTAGGGTGTTAGGGATTAGAGTTTTGGGATTAGGATTATAGGGGTTAATTAGGATTTGAGAGATTAATTAGGGTCAATGACTAGCAAAAACTTGACACCGTTGGTTATTGAGAGCATTTCACGCATCTTATTGAAATAGTAAGGTTACCTGGTGTATTTTTAAATTAACAGAGATACCCATGAAATACCGCAGGGGTACTTGGTGAAAGAACCGTTAACAGTGGCGGATCATAACTAGGACGGGGAGGGTCTGGCCCCCCATAAAATGATAGAATTTAAAACTAGAAAACTTCAGTTTAATGAATGAAATCAGTGATGATATAGTGGTAAGCAAAACAAATAAGTCCTTCCATAAGGTGCAAGGTCGGAGTCCCAACATTAGTCAAGTTGGCAATTTTTTTAATATCCAAATTCGAAAACAAACTATGCTTCCTCCGTTTAATGAATGTTTTTTCTTCTTATTTTCTAATATCTCTTGATTTATCTTATCTTGAAAAGTCTTTAAATCAATTGTTTCTATTTTCTTTTGCTCCATATTTCTTATATGTGTCCAACTCTAATCAATATTCTCTTTTTTCTCAAAATACATTCCTAATTATAAATTAAATTTTTATTATAATAAATTAGTGCACGTAATATCAATGTTACTTTATTTTTCTTTTGTTGGTTATGAGCAACGAAAGCAATTACAAAATCTCATATAGTATCGTATTAGTTCTTACAATAAATATATAGAAGAGAGTTAGAATTACCCCTTGGCTAAAAGTGACTCAATTAACTTGATTAAAACTGATTCATTTAGAGCAAAAGAATAAAAGTTGATCTTTCAACAACTTTATTGTAAAATACTTAGAGAAGACTTACTCGAAAGAAATTTTATACTTGATTTCTTAAAAAACAAGTTATTAACAAACTACTCCTTCAATTTATGAAAAAACTAACCATTCATTAGTGAACTACTCTTTCACTTACTTGAACTACTTTTATTGGTCGAAAAAATAAATGGACAACAGAATTTAAGCGTTGAGGTTTAGTGGTTTAAAACATTACATTAGCTAAAATTTCTTTATAGCCATAAACTTTTATATTAAGTATTTTATTTCAACTTTTAAAACAAATCAACACCTTAGGGCCCGTTCGTTACCGTTTTTTGTTTTCAGTTTTCAGATTTTTTGAAAACTAAAAACCAAAAACAGGAAATCATAAAAAGTGATTTTCACTTTTTAGTTGTCAGTTTTCAAAATCATCATGTTCCCAATACATTTGATTAATTTTTTATTCATTATAGGACATATATCATATGACTTTGAAAATCAAAAAACCAAAAAACAGACAACCACAGTAATACCAAACGGGCCCTTAACTTTCAGTTTATTTACTCGGCCCCTTCTAAAAAGTAGATTAAGATCCGCCACTAACCGTTAATATAAACCATACAAATTGTCAAGTACTAGTTTTTATATTCTGTAGTTATTATTTATTAAGTTAAAATTATTATACTATTACTTATCTAACTTTTATCACTCGCTTAAATAATTCAATAAGTAGATGGTGGACAGAGGTGTAGGATGAGCATCCTACACCTTGTCTAAAACTACGTCGTTTTGATGGTTTTAGAGGAGCCAAAATTTGGCAGGCTTTTGGCAGTATTTATGAAAGTGGGCCAGCTATTTCTCTCTCATCACTCACTCATTCCCTCCCTTTCTCTCTCATTTATTTTTCAAGAACCATTTCAATTCTCTCTCTCATTTATTTTTTTCTTCATTTATTTCTCCCTTATTTTCATTCATTTGTGTTATAAATTTCCAAATGTTGATATTTGATTTTATTTTCTGTTTTGCATTTTTAAAACTTTTTTTTAATGTACAAATGCATATGGTTTGATGTACAATAATATACGAGTGTACATTTGGGGATTTTCAGTGATCAAAGTAATGACCATCAGTGTACATTGTGATTTATCCTTATTTACGTTGGTTGCGGTACCCTTTTTTATTATTATTAGCTCCACCTACAGTTGCATGTACATGCACGTACCTAGCATGTACACTTTGTTGACATTCATGTACATTAACTGGGTTAACGTTACAATCATGTTGTTATGTGTTGACCTTTTGTTTTAATACTCGTATTGAGTTTTTTTGTTTTGTTTTGTTTGTGTCTATATCACAAGGATTGTACTTTGGATGTCTATTATTGTTCATGTGTGTGTTATTGACGATTTTATGGGGGATGTCATTGTACATTTTGTTTTGTTAATGAACAACCACGAAGCCAAGAATGTACAAAGAAACATAATAGAATAAAAGTAACCCAATTCCTAAAGCTGATGTCAAGTGAGTAATTTGCAATCTTTGTACACTGGTGTGTTGATGTTTGTTCACTAATGAAATTCAATATGTACATACAGTCCTATACCTCATAGTGCTCCAGGTGCCACAAAAAAAACTCAATATGGGTATTAAAACAAAAGGTCAATACATAACAACATGATTGTAACCTAGTTAATGTACATGAATGTCAACAAAGTGTACATGCAAGGTACGTGCATGTACATGCAACTGTATGTGGAGCTAATAATAAAAAAAGATACCGCAACCAACGTAAATAAGGATAAATCACAATGTACACGGATGGTCATTACTTTGATCACTGAAAATAAGGATACATTATTGTTTGATTGAATGTTCACTGGATATGACTCAATGTACAAATATTCTAGCAAGATTGTTCAATTATTGAGCCTGAATGTACAATGTTGTTATGACTGAATGTTCAAGTTATTTTATAGAGCTGACTTTGTTCTGTGTACATTAAAGTTGCGTTAATGATCATTGTATATGACTAAATATACATTAGCTTCACTAACATGCATGCATAACATAATCTATAGACAAACAAAACAAAAAAAAACTCAATATGGGTACTAGATTAAAAGGTCAGCACATAACAACATGATTGTAACCCAGTTAATGTACATGAATGTCAACAAAGTGTACATGTAAGGTACGTGCATGTACATACAACTGTAAGTGGAGCTAATAATAAAAAAAAAGGTTCCGCAACCAACGTAAATAAGGATAAATCACAATGTACACTGATGGTCAATACTTTGATCACTGAAAATCCCCAAATGTACACTCGTATATTATTGTACATCAAACCATATGCATTTGTACATTAAAAAAATTTTAAAAAATGCAAAACAGAATATAAATTCAAATATCAACATTTGGAAATTTAAAATAGAAATGAATGAAAATAAGGGAGAAATAAATGAAGAACAAAATAAATAAGAGAGAGAATTGAAATGGTTCTTGAAAAATAAATGAGAGAGTGTTGTATAATATGAGCACTATAAGAGGGGGGGGGGTGAATTATAGTGAGAGAATAAGCACTACTTTTTGCGGAATTAAAAGTAAACTTGGGAACAAACAATGGGAACACGAGAGATTTTACGAGGAAAAACTTCCTAGGCCTAGTAGGAAGAAACAACCTCGACCACAAGGGATTTTAAACAACTTTCCATATAATAGGCCAAAACAACTCTGATTACAACCTATTACTTTTCTCTCGATTCTCAACTTAAGTCACTCAGCTCAAGTTCCCAACGACAGTTCCCAACAACTGACGTTTTCTCTCAAACTTCACTCGAAGTTCCTTTCTCTTTCTCTTTCTCTTTCTCTTTCTCTTGCTTCACTCAAAGCTTTCTCACACTTACAAGAGTTCACTCAAACCCTTTCTCTCAAAAATACACTTTGTAAAACAATGGAAGAGTAATAAAAACTCGATTAATGTAAGTATGAATTCTCTTAAGGAAAGGCACTGACACTTTAGATAACTTAAGACAAATTAACTAAGTCAGACACAATTTTACTCAAATGAATTAGGCGCTTATTTATAGACCATTAAGACAAGACATGATTTCCACTAACTTAGACCATTATCACATGTTCTCCACGATTTCTAATTAATTATTTAAATTAAATTAATTATTCCATGTCATGTACATCATCCACTAATCCACTACTTCACTCCATAGAAGCAGTAACATATTACGTGGTTTTGCAAACTTGGAGAATAATTAATCTTATTTAATTTAATTAAATACTTGGAGGATAATTAACTTAAGCCACTAAATCCACTAACTCCATAAACATGTAGCAGTAAATCTTTAGGCGTGTAAGCTAGAATTTAGGAAATAAATAAATAAAATTCTTTAGCTAGTTTTTAGGAAAAAAATATCTTTTTCAAAATCTTTTATAAAAACCGGAAAACAGTTTTTGTATTTCAAAAAATCCGGAAGATTTTGAAAACCGGAAATAATATATTTTCGAAAACTAAATCTTTTAAATAAAATAAAAAAGATAAAATATATATTTGAAAAAGATAAGATTTGAAAATCAGTTATTTTAAAATCAGAAAATCTATTTAAAATCTCACTACTACAAAAAAGGGCAAAGATAACACCCCTAAATTAACTCGTATTTTATCAATTGTTATGTAAAGTCTAAATTTAACGTTTTAACAAAAGAACTGTTATCTTACCTTGTATTGATAATATTTCACTTAACACTTATCTTAATGTGTGTTATCTTTGCTATGAAATTAGTTTATGGTGTTTTATTTTATTCTTTTATGGGAATGTGGTGAATTTTTATTAATAATAAAAATTCTGTTAAAATAATTATGTTGAAAAAAAAAACCGTTTTATCTTCAATTTACTTTTAGGAACAAACTTTCCACTCCCCTAAAAAAAAGGAACAAACTTTCTAATTTGTAAACCACAGTTTTCTTTTATTTTCATTTATGTACTACTATTCAGATCATCTCAACACTCGTTCTCCCATTATATTATTCATATAGCACCAATAGTAATCTTATTTGCCTTCAAGAATGGCTACCTCAACGCTCGTTAGCAGAATGAAGGTGGAAGACTATGTGTCTATGTATTCCCATCGACGGTAAAAGCTCCTGGCTCTTCCTCAGTGGCGCAGGTTAGTCATCTAGGATTTAATATTTTTTTACAAACATTTATTGAGTTTAAAGAAAAAATTAACATAAAGAATCCAACTTTCGCCAATGTATGGGAATAAATCCATGTTTAAATAGTTGAAACAGTTGAATGAGAAATTAAACAATAAAAATGTGTGTTTCAAAACTTGAACCCTGATCTCTCATTTGATATGCTAAAGCACTAATTTACTATTTTAAACTGTTGGTCTTTTGTGGGGAAAAACCCATTTAAAGATAAGATAATATTTCTATTTTAACTATATCAAATGCACGTTGGTAAATAATGTGAGGCCTATTGTCCGGAACGTGAACTAGTTTTGGTCTAATAATCAAATATAAATATTATTGTGAAATAATTTCAATGACAACAACAAAGCAAAGTTGTGATATTTAATTTTGTAGGTTATTATGTGCATATGTAGGGGTGCGAGGATTTAGATACAAGGGGAATTTGTAAAGTTCATGACAGTTGGGGTGTATTTGGAGGAAAGTGGAATTTCAGTGTTGGCAAGTAAGTGGAGGGTAAAGGCACGATGAGTTGGTGAATTCTGTTGGATTTTTGCGGGATATTGCTACAGGTATCTCTAATAAATCTCAATTACCGTCAAACTTATATTTCACTCGTTTAATAATTGCTGCTTTTTTTTCTTTTTCTTTTTTTCCTGTGAGATCTTCTATCTACAAGTTCTTTATGTTAATTTTTTTTTAGATATTTTAGTAATTAAATACGATTGTACTGCTAAATTTTCACTTAATTTTGTAATAATCTAACGATTGGACACTCACAGCTTCTTTCCTAGAATTTTATGCCTAACTATGTAAAAATACTTTACCAATTCTGACAATATTCTTGGAGCACTTGTGGTTGCCGCCATATACACTACTTATAGTTAGTAGCTATTTAGGGCCTATTCTCTCCAGCTTATTTTCAGTTCAGTTCAATTCAGTTCAGTTCAGTTCAGTTTTCAGTTCATCTATTTAGGGCCTATACTCTCACATATCACTATTCATTTCAGTTTAATTCAGTTCAGTTCAGTTCAGTTGTTTTATGCCGAAGAGAACAAGCCCTTAGTAGATTTATGAGTTGCACTATTCTTGTTTTTCGGTACCTATTTTCAGATGCAAATGGGTTGACAATAATACTGGAGTTGAACATATGATCTATGTTTTTATAGAATGTTCAATTGGAGTTGAGAACTGATTCATTGTTTTTTGTTATATGTTTCAACTTGGATGTTTGTTAATGAAAGTGATAAACTATGTATTCTACTTATAATTTTTTTTATGTAGTCAATTGTGATGTACTTAGAGTTGTCCTATATTATTTCTACAAAGCTTCTAGCAATACAATCTAACAATTTGCTCATTACGAATCTTATTCATGTAATTCAGATTTGCGCTTCATCAAATAAAGCAAGAGAGATATTCTCATGTACTTACAATTGTTGATGTCGGGCTTATAATTCAGACATGTACTTATAATTCCGACCTGCACTTCATCAAGTCAGTTGGTATGTGCTTATAGTTGTTGCTGCTGAGCTTGGGAGTACATGTTATAATTGTTCAGGTACTTCTAAATCACCCTGTTCCACCCTCGTCCCCTTGCTGCTTCTCATCTAAGCAACTTGTCTTTGCGATATTATTTATTATATTTTTATTGTTTTGTTAATATTCCTGTAAATACTCCATCACATTATTAGCGTTACCATTTTGTTGCTAAATAGGTTGCTCATTGTCATTGGCGCTGTAGTTACGCATCAGTCTTTTATACTAGTGTTGCATGCCACTGTTTCTCTTAATATAATTGACATACCCCCCACTTTTCACCGCCCAATTTGGAAATCGAAAGAAGAAAATAGTGAAGGTATCAAAACAAGAAAGATTGGATAGAGAATGAAAGAAATGGCTATCTTCTACAAGATTAAACCTTCTGGAGCACAATTAGAATCTTGAAAGTCTTTTTTTCAATAATTAGTGACACAAAACATTTTTTAGCTATCAGAGTATAATTTAACTTTAGTGTCATAGTATAATGTGATAAACCAAGAATATAATCTAATCATGCAACTAAGAAACACAAGTTCATAACATTAACTCAGAATTTATTTATATGTATTTAAAATTAATTCAATTTTTGTTGTTTTAAATTAATTTGTGTACTGTTATTATTTTTGCCATTTTCTATAGACGTCGTTGTAGATATTTAACAATTTGTGGCATATACATACAAATGCATAATTGTTTTATGAATACTTATTATGTAATTACCTTTATTGCAGTAGTATCACGATATTGGTCGAACCTATTCTCAGGAGAAAATTGATGAACTCAAGGAGTTGTGGATTACATATGTCGGAGATCAACAAGAAGCACAAATGATGAATGAGTTCTAAGTTCCCGCCTAATTTTGTTTACCTTAATCCATTCTTGGACGTACATTATATTTTTGGATTTGGATATTAATATCATGTTGTTGTGGCTAGTCTAGATTTGATTGTTTATGATTTAGATTAATATTGATATGTATATATAGTAGTGTTTAGAAGTTTAGAATTATGAATATTGGTTGAATTATTTAGTGAAATAAAAATTTTTGGGATTCAATTTGTTGGTTGTAAGATCCTATGGGTTGAGTATTGTACTACAGGTACTGTACGAAATTGTTGAGCTCCTGCAATTAACGCTTGCTCACAAGTGAGAATCTGATAATTAAAAAAAAAAAACAAATATCATAGATAACAGTTATAGGTAATATATGTTATATACATTATAGGAAAACATAACAGTTATTCAAGATAAGTGTTAAATTTTCCTTCTGTCAACTTGTCATATAAATAGCAAACATAACAATTATTTACAAAATGTGTTATCTAGCGGTATAACGTGTATTATAAATGACTGTTATGTTTTTTCTGGCAAACATAACACTTTTGTCAGGTGTTATGTTTACTTTACATTACATTGACTTGGATAACACCTCAAAAATGTTATGTAAAGCCTTATTTAACAGTTATCTTTGCCCTTTATTGTAGTAGTGTCTTTTCCTAACAAACTTAAACTAACTTCCTAAAATTATGGATCTTAGTCAAAATATCCCTAAAAACTCTAACAACTATATTGGGCACTCAATTATCTTAGGCGCACAATATTAGTCACTTAGAAGTTCCTAAATTAGTTTTAAAGTCTTGTTCCCTAATTATTAAGTCTTGTTCCTAAGCCTTGTTCCTATAGTGCCAGGTCTGTTCCTTTCATGGGAACAGAACCAAGTTCCTTTGAGAATTCACCACGAACTTAATAAAGCTATTACTCAACCTTAACAAGAAGATTAATAAATACCCTAATGTATTCTAATCTTCATTCCATGCTTGATTCTTCATTTCTCGAACATCTTTACTTCGATCTTGATTAATTCTCCGCTTTAATCTTCAATCAAGTATTCTCTTAGCTCGAGCATGAATTACCTTGCAACAACATAAATAAAATATACTATGTCTTTTGTGGTTAGGTCATCTTCAAAACTCAAGGGTCAACAATTTCCCCCTTTTTGAAGATGGCAACAAAAGGCATATACTAAAAATATATACTATAAGTCATATAAAAATAATTTTAACAAAGTATGTAACCAAGTTAAATTAAATATTATAGACTCGTTATTTTATTTTGTAAAGTCGAAATATGAGAACATAATTCATGACAAAAAAAATTTACTCTGATTTGCCTTATCTTTCCCCCTTTGGCATCTTCAAAAACATAGTCCACGATTTCAAAAAGATGAATATTATTCACTAAACACATCACACCACCAAACTTGTAAGAAATAAGTTGGTTAGTATAAGCAAATAAAGCATTCAACTCTCAAAAACCGCAATCCAAGAATATTAGCCATTCATTTAGACGCACACATGCAAAAAGATCAAACTTAGAATTAAGCAAACCAATAAGTTCCATTGTAGCATGATTAAAGGAGAAGGATAGAAAAGACAAATATTAAACAAAGTTCATGTTCCCACACAAAATAAAACAAGCTAAATGAGAAAAGTTTATGATTTAGGAGAGGGAGGTTGTTCTACTTCTTCCACCACATCATGAAGCTTTGCCATCACTTCTTGATGATTTTCGGCCAATGTATCATTTCCCTTGAGCACAATGTCTTCCAACTTCAACAATCTAGAGTTCATAGCTTGAATTCATCTTGTTGTCCATCCAAGGCTTTGTCAACTTTGCTCATAACCCCTTTTACCAACCCATTTAAATCCTTAGCTTCCGTAGCAAACTCCATCATTGCTTCCGAATGACCCATAACCAAGGAAAACAAAGAATCCAACCTTCTAGCATGAGCTAGAGTATATGTAGAACCAATGGTAGGATTTTGAGAAAGCGAGGGAGCTTGTGAAGGCTTGGGGTTTGCGGTTTGTTCCTTAGGTTTGGGAACAGCAGGTTGTTCCTCTAGAATGGGAACACCACCTGTTTCCTTAGCTTTAGGAACAGAACAGGAGGGTTTTGAGGTAGAGGGAGGGATAGGATCATCTTGTGGTGCTAGGGTAGAGGGTGAGGCAGATTTTTGTGGAGATGGAGGAAAAGGAGGATTGGTTTCCATGGGAACAGGAGTCGGTTCCCTAGAAGGAGGTAGGTTAGATTCATAATCTTCCCTATCAATCACCTTTACTTCATCTTCCTCACAACTTTCTTCGGCATCAAGAATAGGAAAATTAAGCACTTTCATATTTTGAACCCTTTGACTAGCTCTAGTGCTCTTCATAACCGGTTTCACCACCTCATCAACCACCTTCTTCCCTTTCTTCTTAGTTTCTTCTTTTTCTTTTTCAATTTTCTTTTCTTTTTGATTTTTCTTTTCTTTTTCCTTTTCATTTTTCTTCTCTTCAACTTCTTTTTCTTCTTCTTCTTCTTCTTCCACTTCATCATCCACATCATCATCCTCATCATCATCAAGATTAGCACGTCCCTTAATAACTTCTCCATTCACAACACAAACATTTAAGTTATTCAAGGCACGCACATTCAACATATTTCCCGTAGATACTCCAATGGACTGAGTTCCCGAAATTTTCACTTTAAACTTAAGTAGAATTTCGGTTACTAAAGCTCCATATCCAACAACAAATCCATTTTCAATGCAATGACTCAAATGTTGAATCATTAAAGAGGGAAAGTTTATGTGTTTGTGAGAAGCTAGAAAATGAATGTAAATTAAATCCAACATGCTAACTTGAGCACGTTTGGAAAGACGAGGCAATAAAGCTTTCTTGAGGATGTGAAACAAAATTTTGTGATAAGGGGAAAGAAGATTGTGATCAAGAAACGTTTTTCCCTTTTGACCACCATACTTAACAATCAATTGATCAAAGGAAATGTCCGAAAATGGATATGAACCACGTTGTTTCTTGAAATAAACATCTGTTCCTCTCACGGGAACACCAAGCAGTTTACCCAATGTTTTTGCATTAAAATCAATTTGAGTTCCTTTCACCAAGGTGGAACAATTTCCTTCTTCATCCATGGAAAAGTTTTCACAAAATTCGTCCATCAATTTAGGAATCAAACTATTTCCATAACATTTCACAAAAAGATTTTCCCAACCTTGAAACTTAATCATATTAAGCAATTGACGAAAGTTTACTCTTTTGCACCAAGAAACATCAATAAAAAGTCCATGCACATACCTAGTTGCCGTGGAATTTTTTCGAACAACACGAGTTGTTCCTCTCTCGGGAACATCTGATTCCCCCTCACTAGTTGCATGAGCTTCTTCAACCTCCATTTCAACCGATTCTTCTTGTTTCTTCCTTTTCCTTAGAATTCTTGATGAAGAATTGGGAGAAATATCCATGGGTGTTGGTGATTCAATTTTAGAGGATGAAGGAGAGGGTTTTTCGGCTTTGTGGGAGGAGAGAGAGTGATAAGTGTTTTTGGTAGTCATGTTTTGTGGAGAAATTTCGGTTTTATGAGAAGGAAGAAAAAATTTTTTTTTTTGTTTTAAGGAAAGAATATATAAAACCGTGTATTTACACGTTTTTAAGAAAAAAAAACTTCTAAAAAATATCTTCAACTAACTTGAGAGATATAAGGAAAAATCAGATTTTTAGGAAATAAAATCTGAACAGAATATTTTTGGTTTTTCGAATTTTGAAAAGAAAAAAAATAACTCTAATACGCTGGGAATTGGGAACAGCGTTTGGGAACAATGAAATTTTGCTACTTTGGAACTCCATTAATTCTTTTAATCCTTTGTCATCACTTAAGGCATAGAATTGTCCTATGAACAATAAGGGGAATATTATTGGACATTGGTGAGCAGTTTTCAGACATTTTTACTTATACATATGAAATAATCATATAAGAATTGTGATGTATTTAAGCAAATAAAAACATCAAAATGCACATCAAGACATAATGCCAAAGAATTAACACAAAGGGGAATAATGTAGCAATCATTTCAATTTATTAAGCCAAGTTCAAGTCTCAATTTCTCAAACCTATCTCTATTTAAGGGTTTTGTCAAGATGTCTGCAATTTGACGTTCAGTCTCACAGAATTCCATTTTAATAAGACCCTTTTCAACATTATCTTTCAGAAAGTGATGCCTAATATGGATGTGTTTGACTCTTGAATGGTGTACGGATCTTTAGAAATACTAATAGCACTAGTATTATCACAATAGATGGGAACACATTCAAAGTAGATTCCATAGTCACGTAGTTGTTGTTTTATCCATAGCATTTGGGAACAACATGCTGCTGCTGCAACATATTCAGCCTCTGCTGTAGATAAAGCAACTGTGTTTTGCTTCTTGGTGCTCCAAGAAACTAAACTATGACTAAGGAACTGAACCATACCTGATGTACTCTTCCTATTGACCAGATCTCCTGCATAGTCAGCATCCGCAAATCCTTTCAATTCAAAGGTATCACTCCTCGAATAGAATAGGCTTAAATCATCTGTTCCCTTGAGGTATCTTAGGATTCTCTTCACAGCTGTGAGATGAGATTCCTTTGGATTGGCTTGAAACCTTGCACATAATCCTACACTGAAAGCAATATCAGGACGACTTGCAGTTAGATATAGTAATGAGCCAATCATACCTCGATATTTGGTTTGATCCACACTTATTCCTATAGAATCTTCATCCAATCTGGTTGAGATTCCCATAGGTGTATGATTAACTTTGGATGCTTCCAAACCATACTTTTTCAATAGTTCCTTTATGTACTTTTGTTGATGGATGTAGATTCCTTCTTCTGTTTGCTTGATTTGCAACCCCAAGAAGAAGTTGAGCTCACCCATCATACTCATTTCAAATTCTTTACTCATGAGATTAGCAAAGTCCTTGCACAAAGATTCATTAGTGGCACCAAATATAATATCATCAACATATATTTGAACAACTAATAAATGTTTTCCTTTTGATTTTAAAAACAAGGTTCGATCCAATTTTCCTCTTTTAAACTCATTTTCAAGAAGGAACTTAGAAAGTCTTTCATACCATGCTCTTGGAGCTTGCTTTAACCCATAAAGAGCTTTGTCAAGCTTAAAGACATGATTAGGAAATTCTTTATTTTCAAAACCTGGAGGTTGTTCTACAAATACCTCCTCATTAAGATAACCATTTAGAAAAGCACATTTTACATCCATTTGATACAATTTGAAACCCATGAAGGCAGCAAAAGCTATGAAGATTCTAATTGCTTCCAATCTTGCAACTGGAGCAAAAGTTTCTTCATAATCAATGCCTTCCTGTTGATTGTATCCTTTCACAACTAACCTGGCCTTGTTTCTTATGATAGTTCCGAACTCATCTAATTTGTTTCGAAACACCCACTTTAAACCAATAACCTTGTTATGTTTAGGCTTAGGTTCAAGGTGCCAAACTTTGTTTCTTTCAAATTGATGAAGTTCATCCTGCATTGCTACGATCCAATCAGCATCAGTGAGAGCTTCTTCATGATTCCTAGGTTCCAACATAGAAAGAAAAGCATGAAAAGCACAAAAGTTTTTCAATTGAGATCTCGTTTGAGTTCCCTTATTTATGTCACTGATTATTAGTTCCACAGGATGGGAACGATGAGTTTTCCAAGGCTTTGGTTGGAAATCCTGGATGGAAACTTGGTTTCCTTGATCATCTTCATTTCCCTGTACTTGGGAACCAGGTTCAACAATAGTGGATTCATTCACTAGTGCATCATCACTTAGTTCCTCTTCTTCCTCATTGGGAACAGGAACAGGATGTTGTTCCCTTGGCTTTGTTCCCATGACTTCGTCTTCCAAAGTCTCATCAATAAGACTTAGGTCTTTTGTCAATCCTATTTCGAAGTCATCTTCAACTTGTGTGCTTGCATCAAATTTATCTGTTTCATCAAAAATAACATGCACACTTTCTTCTACACACATAGACCTTTTATTATACACTCTATAAGCCTTGCTACTAGAAGAATATCCTAAGAATACAGCTTCTTCACTTCTAGCATCAAATTTTCCAATATTTTGTTTCCCATTATTATGAACAAAACATTTACATCCAAATGTTCTGAAATATGTAATATTGGGCTTTTTACCAAAATACAGCTCATAGGGCGTTTTATTTAATAAAGGTCTTACCATGGCTCGATTTATAATGTGACAAGCAGTATTCACAGCTTCTGCCCAAAAGTTTTTAGGAAGACCACTAGCTATCAGCATAGTCCTAGCCATCTCTTCTAGTGTTCTATTCTTCCTTTCAACAACACCATTTTGTTGAGGTGTTCTAGGGGCTGAGAAATTGTGATCTAATCCATTGTCTCTGCTAAAGTCATCGAACTTATAATTTTCAAACTCTTTACCATGGTCGGATCTAAGGTGAAGTAACTTATGACCACTCAAATTTTGTACTTTCTTTGCAAAGACAAGGAACTCATCATAAGTCTCGTCCTTGCTAGAAAGAAAAATAACCCAAGTAAATCTAGAGAAGTCATCTACAATTACTAACACATATTTCTTTCCACTCTACTTTGTATCCTCATAGGTCCACATAAATCCATATGTATTAACTCTAAAGGTCTTGTGGTACTCACCACATTCTTGGACTTGAAAGAGGACCTAACATGCTTGCCTTTTGCGCATGCATCACACACATGATCTAAATGAAACTTAGTAGAGGGTAAACCTAAAACTAGTTCTTTAGAACGCAGTTTGTCAAGCAAGGAAAAGCTAGCATGACCTAGACGCTTGTGCCATAAGAATGAATCATCATCAATAACACTAAGGCATGTGAATTTGTTTTTGGGAACAAGGTTGAGATCCACAACATATGTGTTCCCTTTCCTTGTTCCTTCCAAAATGATATCCTTTGTGCTATTGTTGACTATCAAACATTTTTCACTATTAAACTTCACACAGTTCCCTCTATCACAGAATTGGGAAATACTTAACAAGTTATGCTTTAATCCATCAACTAGAAACACATTTTCTATGGAATGTGACGATGACTTACCAACTTTGCCCATGGCAACTATGTTACCTTTCTTGTTGTCACCAAAAGTCACACTTCCACCATTGTAGGCTGAGAGTGAGAGAAATCTTGATTTATCTCCAGTCATATGCTTAGAACAACCACTGTCTAGGTACCATGTGTTGTTCCCCCTCACTCCAACCTGCAAGAAAACTAATTGTTAGAGTTAGGAACCCAATCTTTCTTGGGTTCCTTTCCTTCAGGAACAATAGATTTCTTTTTCCAAATTACTTTACTTGTTTCCAAGTTCTCATTGATGCGACCAAGTCTTTTAGGACAAGAGTTCCTAAAATGACCAGTGTTCCCACAAAACATACAAACTTTATCACTTGGTAAATCAACTCTCTTTTTAGGTTTTTCAAATTTCTTTTTGTGATTAAAACCAAGACCTTCAGTTCGTTTTGTTTGAGGGTTCTTAATCCAGTTTGGAATAGGTTGTATTTTCTTTTCATTTCTCATTTGGTGCAGTTCCCCTACAAGTTCCTTATTTTCAATTTCCAAAAATGAAACATGATTTTTCAATTCGTTTTATTCAGATTTGAACTTTGCAAGGGAACTGACTTAATGTCAAATGAACTTACTTCAGGAACAAACTCTTTTAATTGTGATAGCTCAAGACTTAACAAGTAGTTTCATTTTTAAGATTTTCGAATCCTCTCTTAATTTAAGATTTTTGTCAAACAATTCAAAAAATCTTTTCTCAATATCAATACGAACACTTTTAAGCCAAGAGGTATGTTCCTTTGCTACACTTAAAGCATTTTGACATTGTTTTAGTTTAATGGTTTCTCTTCGCAATCATTTACAGCGTCAACAATAACTCAAATAATTTTTCTTTACTTAAAGAATTAAGACGAGTTTTGATGGTGTCTGACTTCTAAGAGATTCAATCTCTTCATCAGATTCGGAATTGTCAAGAGCCATAAGACAGAAGTTTGCAGTCTCCTCATTTGGTTTCTTCCTCAGAGTCAGAGTCTCCCCATGCAGCAACCATAGCTTTCTTCATGTCAGATCGAGTATAGGAGTTTTTGTATTCTTTGTTCCTATCTCTGCTCTGTTGTATAAATGTCAGATCATAATGGAAAATGAGAGGTGTGAATGAGCATATAAGAGGGGGGGTGAATTATAGTGAGAGAATAAGCACTACTTTTTGCGGAATTAAAAGTAAACTTGGGAACAAACAATGGGAACACGAGAGATTTTACGAGGAAAAACTTCCTAGGCCTAGTAGGAAGAAACAACCTCGACCACAAGGGATTTTAAACAACTTTCCACTATAATAGGCCAAAACAACTCTGATTACAACCTATTACTTTTCTCTCGATTCTCAACTTAAGTCACTCAACTCAAGTTCCCAACGACAGTTCCCAACAACTGACGTTTTCTCTCAAACTTCACTCGAAGTTCCTTTCTCTTTTCTTTCTTTCTCTTTTCTTGCTTCACTCAAAGCTTTCTCACACTTACAAGAGTTCACTCAAACCCTTTTTCTCAAAAATACACTTTGTAAAACAATGGAAGAGTAATAAAAACTCGATTAATGTAAGTATGAATTCTCTTAAGGAAAGGCACTGACACTTTAGATAACTTAAGACAAATTAACTAAGTCAGACACAATTTTCTCAAAGAATTAGGCGCCTATTTATAGACCATTAAGACAAGACATGATTTCCACTAACTTAGACCATTATCACATGTTCTCCATGATTTCTAATTAATTTAAATTAAATTAATTATTCATGTCATGTACATCATCCACTAATCCATTACTTCACTTCATAGAAGCAGTAACAATACGTGGTTTTGCAAACTTGGAGAATAATTAATCTTATTTAATTTAATTAAATACTTGGAGGATAATTAACTTAGCCACTAAATCCACTAACTCCATAAACATGTGCAGTAAACTTTAGGCGTGTAAGCTAGAATTTAGGAAATAAATAAATAAAATTCTTTAGCTAGTTTTTAGGAAAAAATATCTTTTTCAAAATCTTTTATAAAAACCGGAAAACAGTTTTTGTATTTCAAAAAATCCGAAACATTTTGAAAACCGGTTATAATATATTTTTCGAAAACTAAATCTTTAAATAAAATATAAAAGATAAAAAGATAAGATTTGAAAATCAGTTATTTTAAAATCAGAAAATCTTTTTTAAAATCTTTTCCTAACAAACTTAAACTAACTTCCTAAAATTATGGATCTTAGTCAAAATCCCTAAAAACTCTAACAACTATATTGGGCACACAATTACTTAGGCGCACAATATTAGTCACTTAGAAGTTCCTAAATTAGTTTTAAAGTCTTGTTCCCTAATTATTAAGTCTTGTTCCTAAGCCTTGTTCCTATAGTGCCAGGTCTGTTCCTTTCATGGGAACAGAACCAAGTTCCTTTGAGAATTCACCACGAACTTAATAAAGCTATTACTCAACCTTAACAAGAAGATTAATAAATACCCTAATGTATTCTAATCTTCATTCCATGCTTGATTCTTCATTTCTCGAACATCTTTACTTCGATCTTGATTAATTCTCCGCTTTAATCTTCAATCAAGTATTCTCTTAGCTCGAGCATGAATTACCTTGCAACAACATAAATAAAATATACTATGTCTTTTGTGGTTAGGTCATCTTCAAAACTCAAGGGTCAACAGAGAGAAAGAGGGAATGAGTGAGTGATGAGAGAGAAAGAGCTGGCTCACTTTCAAAAATACTGCCAAAAGCCTGCCAAATTTTGGCTCTC
This sequence comes from Beta vulgaris subsp. vulgaris, assembly GCF_026745355.1. NCBI lineage: Eukaryota > Viridiplantae > Streptophyta > Magnoliopsida > Caryophyllales > Amaranthaceae > Beta > Beta vulgaris. Next base: position 10,520,717 of record NC_079205.1, on the reverse strand, counting down.
CTAAAAGCATCAAAACTACGACGTAGTTTTGGCCAAGATGTAGGATGCTCATCCTACACCTCGGTGCAGGATCTAATTTGCGTAAATAATTAGTCAAATTATATTCATCTTAGTCAAGAAAAAAAAATTAAGTTAAGGTCGGATCAACTTTATATGCACGAGGCTTTGAGCTCAAATTTTTGAGCTCAACTCAAGCTTAATATCAAATCTGATAAACTTTTGATGCGTAGTCACGTAGATATCAAAGCCCGATAAGGGAGAAAGTCTGAAGTATAGGCGAGCTAGTCCTACCAGGTGAATATCGATTGCCAAACTTCTTCCTTCACGTTTTTGTTTTTCTCGTTGTGGGACCTCTATCATTTTTGCTTTATTGGCACTTAGCAATTTATAAGCATTTGCTTGAAATTTAACGGAAAGTTGGAGGATTAGGGTGTATAATTGTAAATTTGTAATAGGCCTTTGAGTGGGATCTTTATGAGGAAAGCTCATATGATTTCTTCTTATCTACTACAAAAAGAAAAAAAAGGTACTCCCTTCAGTTTTTATTAGTTTGCCCGTTTATTTTGCACAAAATTTTAGGAGAAAATACAAATGAATAAAGTATTAGTTTCCCTTTAATTTATTTGGTTTGGTGGAAACTATTAAGTTAAAAAGGAAAAATGGAGATGTTGGAATTTTGGAAATGAAAAAGTGGAGGAAAATAGTTTTTATTCAAATTTTGGAGAATTTTTTTTTACAAAGAGATATACAAAACTATTTTCCATCTTAATTTTCCTTTTTTAATTCTCTTGTCCAACTAAATAATATAAAATGAAAAATATCATTTTATAGGAAAATATTTTCTCTTAAAACGAACAAGCCTTACCTTTTTTTTTTCTTTTTTGACAGATCAAACAATGAAAAATAGGCAAAATTATTTCATGAAACAACGTTTTCCTTCAAAACAAACGGAGTACTACTATAGTAGTACTCAAATTCTCAAACCAAATGTGGAGCTCCACCTTGACATATACCGGGTGAAATCAATTATCAGGTACTATTTATTTGTCCTTTTATTTTCGGCATTTCATGATTTACATTTCTTCATTACAGAAACTTTTTTTTTTCTTAAAACAGAAAAAATAGTAGACAACGCAAACTTTGCCTCATCCACTCACCGCTTACCACGTCAGCACATCTCCACATCCCCATTAAAACAAAACCAAAAATTAAAACAAAACCCATACTCTTCTTCTTCTCCTTTACTCTCAATATATTCATTACCCTCCTTTTTCTCTCTCTCTCTATCAGATCTTCATTGTGTACAATTTTCTCTCTCCTCCATTTTAATGGCGGCTGCTCTCGAATTCTTTACTGTTCCTCGCGCTTCGGCTTTTCCTACAGCCGTATTATCTCCGATTTCAACTTCTTCTTCGTCATCTTCTCTCTCCTCCTCTCTCAAATTACCAGAGTTTCGAGGTTTGAAGGTTAGTTATGGCGTCTCAACTCGCGCTGTTAGATCGCTGAGTTCGCGGTCTAAAATCGTTCCTCGTTCTTCTCGAATCGTTTGCGATAGCTCTGAGTCTACTTTACAATGTGAGCATCATTTCAATCTCTTCTTCGTTTCTTGCACCTTTTTTTTTGCGTGTTTTCGTTTTTTTTGTAGTTTTAGTTGTGTGTTTATTCTTGTTTTAAATGCTTATTTTTGGATTTTTTTTGTCGCCTAGGGTTGTTTTGTTTTTGGACTTGATGACTATTTTAGTGGTCCAAATTTATCTGAAATGTTGATTCCGACTGTAGAAGTGTGAAAAATGAAAAGGACATGATTTCTAGCTTGATTTTAGGGAACAAAGTGACAATAATCGATGATTATGTTGTGGTAATGGATTGATGAAATTATTTTTGATGTTGTATTATATACTGGATTTGAGCTACTCAGAGAAAGAAGTTTGATAAATCCTATGGTTCTCTATTGAAAATGGTGACTTTTGTACGCGATTATTATTGATATTGATTATAATTGAAAGTTTTGATAGACCAATAATTGACATTATTTATAAGCAATGCAAATTTTGATACGAGTAGAAAGTGGAACTTAGGGAGATTGAGATACGCTTCGGACTTCCTTTGAACATTTTAAGGTGGATGGTGTATAGTTGTGATTTATGAATTGATTTGTTTGAGAATTCAGTGTGATCTCTAATACTATTCCTCACCTCATAAAGGATTGCTTGTAGTCATAAAATTTGTCCTGTGAAATCAATTTCTCTTTGCAAAATCTTAATCACTTCTCCTTTTCTCTAATTTTCTAATGAAGGATTTAGGAAATTGAATTCTGTGTCAGTTAAAAATGTGTATTTACGATTACATTTCTACATTTTAATGATCTTCTATTGCATTTTATTTGTTAGAGAATTCCAACTTTTGGAATTGGTTAGGATCCCTTCTTTTATGAGTTGTGACTTGTGATTAGGTAGGCCAAACCAGATCAGTTATGATGAATTTGCCAATGGAGCAATGTAAGATATCATCAAAACTCACATTTTAACGATTTTCTCCTTCTAAAAATTTTGCTTATCTATACAAATATATTAAAAGACGTGCATAAACAAGAAACTATGCTACGTGACACTCTCTCTAGGAAGTTTTAGTTCATGTAATCCATGTACAATAAATTTTTTAGAAATTGCATAGTATAAGGTTTGATCCCAATACCTCAAGTACATATACTAAAGTCTTTACCACTAGGCTAAGTTGTATTTAGTGTTATTATCATAAAGTGTTATATTAATAAATGATTTTTTTTCTTACCTGGGGCATATCCCGGGCCTAATAACTAGTTATATATTTAAAAGTTGAAAGAACCTACTATCTGGTACCGGAGATTACCTGTACACTTACTATCAAAAGTAGTCAATGACTCAGATCCACGTGCGTATGATCATATTTCCTATAATTTTGTTCCTTCAGATCGCATGAATTGTTCCTCACAAGTCTGCCCTTCAAAACCTCTTACCTAGCGACCTATCGGTCTGATACTTTACAAACCATCTGAGCTCACATTTCAGACCAAGCTTGCCTATTAATACCTATCCAAAGCAATGCTTCCAACATACTCCATTCAAAAATGTCACTTAAAGATTTGTGTGCTGCATTTTCTTCACTCTTTTTACACAAAGCACCCATTTTGGCTACTTAAATGTTTCTCTTCATTAGATCATGGGAAGTAGGAAACCTGCCAACCAAGCAATTATCCAATGCCTAGGAACTAGAAGGCTTTATCTAACGACTTTGGCCATTTCTGCCTCCTTGGTAGAGGTTTCCTATTTGGAGCAATGAAATAGTTATTACCTCCTTTATGATGTAATGGGAGTTACTGGAGCATATAAATTGAGAAATTGTCTAGTTTTGGCTATCTACCTATGTTATTTGGACATATAATCTAGGTGTTCTATGATGGTAACGCTAAGTTAACACACTTTTATGAATGGAGGATGGTAATTTCCTCCGAAAATCTATTGTGGCTTGTTTTAATAATAATGGATGAGGGCCTTAAATGCTCAAGATTGTCATAAGTTTTCACTTCTTGAGCCTTTTAGAAGTGTCGTCACTCTAATTATGCATCGGCATTCATATAATAATAGTGAAGGAAAACAAATTGAAGAATTATATTCATATTGAAAACATTGTGAAAAGGAAATTGCACTTTTTGAGGCATCATGAATTAGAATTGTGATTCCATTTGGTGTTGAGAAGTATTTAGTCATTTGGATGAAAGACAACAAGAGGGTGAGAGATGAATTGTTTAAGGAACTCAATGTAAACTAAAAGTTGACGCTAAAACAAAAGAAGATTAGTTCCCAAAACATATTAAACAACAAAAGATGACAAAAGAAAAGAGAAGGTGACACCTAAGGCTTTTAAGGGTGTGTTCGCTTCAAATTGATAAATTAAGTTTTAGGTCCAATGAGCTCAAATAAGTTTCAATTAGGGTCAATAAGTTTCAATTAGGGCCAATAAGTTCTAATATGGTGCAATAAGTTCCAATCAGGTCCAATAAGTTTCAATAAGGTCCAAATAGTCAATGATCAATAAATTTGAATTAAAGTACCACTATGATTATTATATAGTCTTATATTTGTAATATTGTCTATCATTTTATTATTCATATTACGATTAACTGATAAGTTATTAAGAATTTTTAATTAAAGTAACGCTATGATTATATAGTATTATATTTGGATTATTATCTATTATTTTATTACTCATATTACTATTGGCTGATTATGTTATTATTAAAAAATATTATAATTATGATCATATAAGGTTTACAATAATAATCATCATAATTATAATATTTTGCAATTCGTCTTTGAATAACTAGATATAACATGTTTTCGTTACTAATAACAATGAAAGATATGAATGTTATTAATTGAAGTCCTACTCATGCTTTATGAAATCAAACACTATTAGATATATTAGTGGTGAAAGTTGTATATAGACAAGCATATAAATAGTATATTTTTTGTTAAAAGGTTAATCATAAGAGATAACTAATTATTACTATCTTTTGAAGGATAAATTTTAATGATTATTATGTTATAATAAATTTTGAGGGATAATATTTATGTTATTACTCATCAATTATTTTTGTTAAATAAGGTCAAATAAGTTTCAGTTAGGTTCAATAAGGTCTAAGAAGTTCCAATCAGGTCTAATAAGTTCTAATCAAGTCCAATAAGTTCCAATCAGGTTCAATAAGTTGAATCAGATCCAATAAGTTAAGTTAAGTTAAGTTCAGTTAAGTTAGAACGCACCCTAAGAGGGGAGAATAGAGAGACTCAAAAAGTTTTAAAAGAGACAGGAGGAAGGCTAGGATTTCCATCGTCCGCAGTGGTGAGGTCATTGGTTTCTGTTAAAGATAGCTTGATGACTACTTGTCACATTTATCTGTTGTGTGTGCCTTAATTGTTGCATGGAGTCTCAACTCTTTGTTGCAATACAGTGAGTGCATGTTTTAGTGATTTGTGAAGTGACCAGGAGATGCACGTGGACTCCATGGAAGATGAAGCAAAAGGATTTGAGGGTTTTAAACCATACATCTTTTGGAGTTCCTTGATATATTTATGCTAATGTATTGTGATATCTATTTTGGTTTGCTTGATTGCAATCCTAGAAAAGCTCTCCCATCATGCTTAATTCAAGCACATTGCCCATGAGATTAAAAAATTTCTTCCACAAGTATCCATTAGTTGCTCCAAAATTTATCATGGACGTAGAATTGAACAACTAATAAGTTAGTTCCTCTTGATATTAGAATTTAAGTCTTATCTATTCTTCCTCCTCAGAAGTTATTGTCAAGAAGGAACTTAGAATGCCTTTTGTACCATACTCTAGGAAGTTCTTTCTTATCCTTGTTGTGTATTTAGCTTTTACTAGTGAAATTAAATCAATTTTTTCTTGGGGAGATATCTTGTTTTATGGATGTGAGTTCTTAGTATTGGTGTGAGTACCCATTGCAAGGGTCTAGAGGACTTGTAAATGAATTCTGGACTTAAAATGAGATATAGTGAGAATTGAGATTCATGGGAATATGGTATGGAAAGGAAGATCATATTATTTGGGAACATAGATCAGTTTAGTGATACGAGAGTTCAGTTGTAGTGATTCTCTTTCTCCCCTCTCAAAAGTGATGTCATATTCATTGTGACTCTTATGTTATTATTCCTTCCTTGTTGTCTCTTTCCCAGAGCAAATTAGTTGTCAGCTGTAAACCAGTTTTTCTAATTAATATGAGCACTTCAATATGAATGCATGAAAGTAATAAAAATTACTGAAAAGAGCAATGTGTTCATAGTGATCCTCAAACTTTGATCTCATGCATGCATCTAGTATCTTACTCTCCTGCCCTAAGAGCATGTAGGATTATAATAGCTCTCCAATAAACTTTCCACTATTCTCTCTCTTTAAGCTACTCCAAGAAACTATCTCTAAAAAAGACCAAACAACTATAAAGGTTTTTAAAAGAGCTCTCTAATAATTTTTCACTATGTAATGGTTCCCATGTCAATTAATGAATCTCATTCCTTTGTGCCATGTGTCACCTATTTATTGGTTTGGGTAATGGAGAGCCATTTACCATTTCTCCCAAAAGTTATCTCCTCCAAGAGTCACTTTTTAAAGTGTCTCAATGGAGATATGCTCAAGACACACCCAAGAGCCCCATTGTTGGGTAAGAAGTAGCTCTCCATTTTCTCTCTTCTTGGAGAGCTAGTTGGAGAGCCCTCCCAAGAATTCCATTTTACATGCTCTAAGGATGGAGGCAACTTGAAATCTTGTAAATTATACATTGTAGAATTAACTTATATTCAAAATCAAGAGGGGCCAATTTAAAGCACTTACGAATTCACCTGTGTAAGGTGTTACTATAGTGCTATTTTTTGGTCTGCCAACTGCCAAGCAAGGTTTATTCATTGACTTGATATGATTTTGATCTTTGGCTATCAAAATGAAACCGGAGTCACGCATTTAGAAAGGCTTGTTGGTGAGTACGGAATTTCTTCCAAAGTGCAGATGCAAGAAAGTGTATATTCTTGGTAGTAAATAGGTTTCCTTATATAGTTACTTCTAGACTGACGTCTGCTTTTCTTGGGAGGGCAACCAGTTAAGTGGAGAGTTGATGAATATAGTCTGTTGGTGTTTATCTGCAAACATGACGCTTTCCTCACGACAAATAGCAATGATGGATTCTTTATCATTGCTCTTTTTCCTATCTGTTATACAGAACTCCGAATGATTTCTATAGCTCGCAAGTGGAACAAGTAACTGGGGGGAAGATGTAGAAAACAAAAAGGTGGGATACTCATTTACCACCTCACTCTAGATTCATCAAAATGCAAAGAATTGAAGACTTGTTTATGTAATGAAATTTTCAATAATTGTGTCGAAGATGGGCCTCCCCCATGTAGTCGCTTGTAGCTTTGCAGGTCAAAATAGAGTGTCTAACAGTCTTATACCCTGAATGGTTTGGGTCAGACGAGATACTTCTGATTGGTTTTCAAAATCGAATCAAGAATATTGTTATAGCTATTGCGGGTTTATCTAGTCACATGCCTAATTTTTTTGATAAAAGAGAAAATATGATTCTTTGACTATTTTCTATATACATTCAGAAGCATCACTCTGAATTTTACTTGCTTTTGCATGGAGAATGCAGTGCCTTCTGCGACTGAAGAAACATGGAAATCCCTAGTCCTGGAATCTGATTTGCCTGTTATGGTTGAATTTTGGGCTCCATGGTGTGGGCCTTGTCGAATAGTTGAACCCGTAATTGATGAATTATCTAAGGATTTTGCTGGAAAGATTAAGGTGTTCAAAGTTAACACTGATGACAGTCCCACAATTGCATCTGATTATGGAGTTCGAAGCATTCCCACTGTTATAATCTTCAAGAATGGCGAGAAGAAAGAAGCAATCATTGGTGCTGTCCCAAAATCTACTTTAACTAGCAGCATAGAGAAGTTCTTGTGAACTTGATATGTAGTGTACTCTGCAGGATTCCGACTCTTCTAGTATTTCTTCATTGCCCTTTTTCTAATTAGGTGGTATATGATCATGCTGTGCAAAAACAATAAGCTGTTATATGGGTCGTGAGTGGGAACTTAGTTTTCCTGTGATCCTGTATAGTTGATGCTATTGTATTTGGGTTTCCTTGGAAGATAATGTCAAAATCTTTCTTAGTTGTGGATATCTTTGTATTGTTTGTGGTCTTACCTATATATGCTTGCTCGTTATCTGCCAATGGTTTCGTTCTTGAATATTGTGGTAAGGTAGTCGTTCTCTGGAGTTTCAGTGTTGGAGAACTTTGCGTAGCACTGTCATGCTACAATCCAGCAAATAGGTTTTGCGCCTGAAGATTTTACTGGCTTTGAATTCTTGTTATGATTTTAAGCGAGCTCATTTTGGATTCTGTTTGATTAAAATCAAATGAGTTGTTCACATAAATTTATGTTTTGCTCCCTGGATATATAAGAAGTATTGTATAAGCCTGTTACGTTGTGGCCTTATGGCATGGGTCATCAGGCTTGGAATTTTAGCTTTTATTTGGCTGCACAAATATTGTTTGTCTTGTATCAAACAAGAGCAGCGGTGGGCCTAAGATTCTAATTTTGGGGTGTTAGGCAGGTTTTGGGATTGGTAAATTGGGGTTGTGGAATTGACAACCAACACAATATTCTCAATGGTCCCATCGAAAGATATACTCCTTCTATCTTATAATATAGTACTTGTTTCTTTTTTACTCAGTTTCCAAGATGTAATTTAACCTTTCATATCGTCAATTCTATATGATTAAAAGTTATAGATATTTGATATTATGAAAGTATATGTTTAGACAAATCTAACAAGATCACACATTTGTTTTTGTTGGATAAAATAATGAGAATATTTAGTCAAAGATTTTGGGGTTGTTTGGTAATCGGCTGTTGGTTGTGGGCTTTTGGCTGGTTTAGTTGGCTTGTTTGACTAGCTGGAAGCATTGGTTGTATGTATTGGTTTTTTAAGTTGGTTGTTTAATCCAGCTGTTTGCAAAAGTGTTTGGCAAAATTAAGTGTGGCTGTTGGCTGTTTATTAGAGAGTCTGTGGGCCAACAAGCCAAAAGCCAATCCAAAAAGCTGCTCCAGGCAGCTTTTTCATTTTGGCTTAAAAGTCAGTTTTTCAGCCAACCAAAAAGCCAATAACCAAACACTTTTTTTGGCTGTTTGACCAAATTGAAAAGCCAAAAGCCAATGAAAAAATCATTTACCAAATATGGCCATTATAATTTGACCTATCAAAAATGAAATAAGCATTATATTATGAGACGGAAAGAGTAGTATAAATATATTATCATTATAATTATTAGTGGGGATGTCAGCTGACAGCCCTTACCTTGCGCTCTCTGTTCACCGCACATCTTGTTGAACATTGACAAATATCAGGATATTTCGTTTGGTCTTGAATCATCTTCAAACTCTCAAAACACGGGTTTAACTCTTTGTGTATTGTTATGATTTATGGTTGGTTTCAACTTTTGAAGGGCCAGTTTTTAAGATGAACTAGTTATTCAAGCTAAAGTTAGGTCGGTCATTTTAAGGTTTGAAAATTTTGATGCGTAGGCAATTGATTTTGATGAAAAAAACTTGAACTTCAATTTTTCAACACTTCCTTTTTCTTTTGTTTGGATGCAAACTGCAAAGCAAGGAATTGTTTTTCAACCTTTTCTCTCTCCTAATTTTCTCTTTACTCCACATTATTTTGTCCGTCTCTCATTAATCCAAAATAAGAATTTTCTAAGTTCCCTCAAAAGTTAGCTAGCTGAAGCGTATCAAATTATGCATATTGACTTTCTATAAGCAGAGTATTGACTCATGAGTACTTTGCTCAACCCATGAAGCCATGAACAAGTCCATGTTTTATCATCTTTTATACAGCTTGTAGATTTTAGTTCATGAACCCAAAACAACTTTGATGAACAACAATTTGTTCACGACTATGACTGCTTTGGACAAATGTAAGATATGTCAATTAAGTGAAAGGAACAAGAAGGATTCATGTCCAAATATATCATGTGTGGTTGAAAATTAATCACATTATTAGCAAATACAGAATTGTGAAAATCTGACAAGTTTTATTTTAAGAAAATATATATCTATGAAGGAGGGTAATTTTCTTAATGATAGAAAAGATTTTGTATATGTGTGGAAAGGGGGAAATTTTTGGAATATTTGACAAAAATTGTATATTACATCTAGATTCTAACTTAGTTATAATGGGCAAGGTAGCCTAATATCAGTCCATTATTGCCCACATTCTAATGTGGAGCAACCCATCATTAGCCCAACAAGGTGAACTAGTGATTATTGCACTTGTTATTAACTAGTACCGACTAGAGTTGATCAACATAGGTCCGACTTGGTCTGAAAATGGATGAGTTTTGGACACAAATTTCCAGCCCACGGTTGGTCCGATCTGACTCGATTTTTGGGCAAGAATTATGAGCTATAGACAACTTAAATATGCAAAAATAGTCTAAATTTTGGCATGATCCGATAATGGCATGAAAACCCGTTTGACCTGGCCCAAATTCACGAGTTATGGTGTGGGAATTTCGGCCCGTGACTTTGGCCCGAAACGGGCCACTTTTTTTTTACCCGACCCATGATCACCTCTAGTACTGATCTAACCTAACTCGCCTAATAATCTAGTTTAATGATATATATTTATGCTCTAAGCAAGATGGCATTTGCATAGCAAATCCCTACCCGACCCATGATCACCTCTAGTACTGATCTAACCTAACTCGCCTAATAATCTAGTTTAATAATATATATTTATGCTCTAAGCAAGATGGCATTTGCATTGCAAATCCCTACATGTAACAAATGTAAAGTTATTTAGGACAAAGCATATATAAATATATATGCGGTAGGCCTCAATATATATTAATAAACGATGTAAGAGACAATTGATGCTTGTTTTGCACAAATTCACAAAACTGGGTGCTCCACTTCCTCAGCCTATTGGCCTATTACAACAACCAACAATATGATTAACCTTATCATAAAAACAAAAACTAAGATTAAAAACCCTAAAACGTGTGAGTCCAATTAGTTAACAATAAACCCTAATGTGGTTGGTGGATTAATTCAAAGAAAAAAAAAAGAAATATTCGTACCCCCCAATTTTTGGGGCCAATACTTCCACGCAGCTTCTTAATTATGGAGTATGGAGATGTTCTTACGCGGTATTTTCGGTGCCTATTAGATTCTCTCTTTCTCTCTCTAATCTTTTTATCATTTCGCCATTTTTCTCGGTGATCTTCATTCCTCAATCTCATTGTTGAATTATTAGAGGTACATTTCTCTTCATTTTTTATTTTCTAATTTAATTTCATCATATGTTTAGGTTAATGCTAGGTTTTTTTTTTTTTTGTGGGAATGTAAAGTTCTTATTTTCTGGAGGCTTTTTTCTTTAGTTTTCCATTTAGGGTTTTTGTGATTGCTGTTAATTTTTTGATTGCATAAAGTAAAACCCCATTTGTTGATTTATTTGTATGTTTTTCTGGGAAGTATTCTAGTGAAGAGCAGAAGTTTGCTTGATTCTGGGTCATGAATTTTCTTTAAAAATGGTTGATTTAGCTTTTTTTTGACAGTTTTATTTATGTATGAATATATATATGATTAATGGGTTTTTTCTGAGAGTGAGATGCTGAAATTAGGAGTATCAAATCATTGAGCATCTTAAAATAACTCCTTTTAATTATTTGAAACTTGTGACATGATCTAGCAATTTAGTTACTTGATGATTGTGAGTTTAATTGGACTTGGTAGTGAAACCATTCCTGTTGGTTTGGTGCATTTCTCTTTTCTGTTGAATGTTGAGTACCTTTGATCTAATATAAGGTTTACTTGGAATGAAGGCTGTAATTGTAGTGTAATGCATCTCTCCTTCAGGCAAAATCTTTTTGTGATCCTGCTTTCAGTTTTCAAAAATAGTAATTGTGGTGGCCTTGTCGTTGGCTCTGGCCTCTGTGGTTATCTGGAAACAGGAAATGTTTTCAGGAAATGTTCGACAAAGTAGAATGAGTTTGATTAAGATATTATCTAGAGCAGATTAGAATGGTGAAAAGTGTTTATAATGAATGGTTGACTATACATGATAGCAATTTGATTTGGAGGCATTTAACATGGTAAGGAGAACGCTCAATGTCGGTTTATTTGTAAATATCGTATACCTCTTGCCATTCTGGTAGCAATGACTGAATGAGTTACATATGTGTTTGTGATCAAAGTTTGTAGTGCTACGTGGGAAGATTAAAAGAAAATCAGGTAATGCACCTAACCAAGTGAAAAAAAATAATGGCTCTAATGAAGTATTATTTTTCTTTAATTTGCAAGCTTGATGGTTGTTTAGGCTTCAATAATGATAATATAAAATGGTTGATCTTGACCTCCCAAGAGACTACCAGCTATAGGGTCTATTCTATTCAGTTGTGTTTGCGGGTTATCAGGTTTCAGGAAATGTTTGTAAGTTGATTGAATTTTTTTCGCATTAGAATTGAACTTTGGCGTTTATTAAAAATTAGCGGAAATAAACTTGTAGCTGTTTTTAAGGTCATCTTCTGTTAGCCTAGTATTTAGCGTGTGCCATGGTTCTTAAGAGGATTTCTATATGGAAGTTTTTGCTCTTTACAAGTGCTGTGAGCTAGCCGATTTAAGCCATTGTAGTGCTTAAGTCAATCAAACTTGTTATAGGTTAAAGATCTTTTGAGTTGTGGTGGACTCTTTTTAGTCGGTTTTTGAAGTTCTGCCAGTGCTCAGTTCTTATTGTTATGATGGTACTTCCTCCGTGTCATTTTAATGGTTACACTTTGATATTTTACACTATTCACAGATTTCACTTGGACCATCATTTGTGATTTATATGCGGATGAAAATATAGTTTTGTGGGATCTTGTTAGATTCATCATAACATGTATTTTATTAATATGTACTTTTTATAATTTTTACAAATACAAAACTAAAGATATATGTCCACAAAGTTTTGCATTGGCATACGTGAAAAGTGTAAGTGTGTAGATTAAAATGAAACGGAGGGAGTATTAAATTACAATACAATTGCAGTTGCAATGATTAATAGTTATGAGTTGAGATCTAGGCTCAAAGCTTGTGGAAACTAGCATAGATGTTCATCGTTAGCTGTCCATACTTCCAGAACTAGTGATATCAGAAGATTGGAGAATATGGTGTTATTCCCAGTGAGAAATTTCCTGTCTCTATCTGTTATAAATTTTTTCCGCGTGCAATAGCTGGTTGCAGGAAGTCAGTTGTGAATTTGGTGTTAACTTTCTCAGGATCTATGTTTAGGAAAATATCAGTTTGTTGTGTAATCATCTAATCTTGCATTTGCTTTGTTGCTAATATTTTAAGTGGACTTGGGCTGGATGTGTTTTTAGACTTCTGAGGTGCTGGATCAGTGTTGTAGAGGAACACTTTGCACCTGCCTGTCTATACACGGCCGTGTTTCATGGATTCTATGTGGCTGTAGGCGTTGTACTACATGGGATGCCTATATTTTATGGCTTAGTTCTTTAAATTTATAAACATGGGTAATGAGCAATTGAGCATCAACTGTTTTTCTTATCATGCTATTATTAATCAAAATGTACATCACTAAGGAAGTCTATTCAACTATACTTTGGTTGGCAGTAGTATGTTCTCTCTCTCTCCCTTCCTTGCATGCAATTTCTCTGTTATAAATACATCTCCCATTTATTAGCTTATCGTAATATCATCTATCGTAACAGGGAATTAGAGATGGACACGATTCAGAACTTCGAAGACCATGCAGCTGAATGCCTATCCAACGAGGATCCAATAATAAAGCAAACATATAACTCTGGATTACCTCCCACCACTGAGTCAGAGAATAATCATGGCTCATTTGACTGCAATATATGCTTTGATTTGGCTCACGATCCTGTAGTCACACTTTGTGGTCACCTTTACTGTTGGGCATGCATTTTCAAGTGGCTTGATGTCCAAAGCTCCTCCTCACATTCCACACAGCAGAAGGCTTGCCCTGTCTGTAAGGCAAACATCTCACAAAGTTCATTAATACCGCTGTACTGCCATGGCCCTTCCCGCGGTGAAGATGAGCTTAGGAAGTATCACCATGATGTCATACCTCCAAGACCTACTGCTTGTAGTCTTCGCACCTTTATCAATGCTGCGAATTCTGGTTCAAATCAACAGCTTCCATCGAATCCTTTCGAGTCACAATATCCGGACTTTCATGATGGTAACTATGATGCAATATCATCTATGAATTATGTGAGTCCTACTATGACTGGGATTATTTATCCTACGATTGGATTACTCGGAGAGTTGGTTTGCCCAAGGATGTTTGGAAGCACAAATATGAGCGTGTTCACTCTCCCTCTTCCGAATTCTTATGCTACTGTTGGGTATAGTAGTAATTCTCGAATGCGGAGGCAAGAACTGCAGGTAGAAAAATCCCTCAGCAGACTGTCCAATTTTCTTTTCTGTTGCTTAGTCTTATGTTTGCTTCTGTTTTGAAAAAAACGCAAGTACTTTGTACAGTTGTAAAGATTGTAAACTAGTACCATTCCTCATTGTGGAGGTTATGGAACATAAGAGTAAGTAGAAGATCTTTAGATTTCGTAAGCTTGGATCAGGTGTTTGGAGTGGTCCATTATATGCTGCAGGGTGTCCTTAGCTCTTGGGAATTAACTTCGCGAGTTTTGCATTTTAATATTGATTGTAAATAAAATGATGGTAATTGAATATCACTGTAATTTCGTTCCATGGGTTTATAAGATGGTGCGTACGTCAGTATGAAGAGGATGGTGTGTGGGGAATAAATTGCACTCAGATAATAATATAATGCACACAGATGTAAGATTGACAGTCACATAATGAAATTCAAGTTCATTTAAATGAACATGAAGTGAAATCAAAGATATTGTTTTAAATTAATGTTCATTTGATTGAGCTAATTGTTCATTTAGACTACTATGTCTTTTTGAGTAGATTGAGGTTTATTTGAAATTAGCACCTTTCTCTATATCTGGACTTGTGCACTTTTTAGAGGGTGTTTGCTATAGAAAAACTTGATGTAGGAAACGGATTCAAATAAGCCTTTTCATTTCTAATTGTTTGGTATGAATGTCAAGTAACAAATACCGTTTACGGAGGAAAACACAATCCCCCCATTTGTTACCCTTATCAAACTAGTGAAAACAAATCACGTTACCTTCCTCAATTATAAACCTCTCAATTGTTTCCATTCCACCAGGATACCAAACAACTATTAAAAGTAACAATTATTATTTGCATTTCCCCTCCTTATCGGAATCCTTTCCATTCCGTTTCCTTTAATCATACCAAACACACCCTTAATTTGATTTGATAGACTCATGTTAATACTATTCTCTGCGTTTCTTTTTAATTTAGTCACTCCATTTTGGGGGAGAACCAAGGAGGAAGTACAAAAATATGAAAAGAAAATTGAAAAGGTAGAGAGAAAACTAAAAAGTGGATTAAATTAAAAGTGGATTGCATAGGTGGAAGAAAAAGGAGAAAGTAGATGGGACATGTTACTAAAAATAGAAAATGCAATAGTGTGTAGATAAAAAAGAAACAGACAAAAAAGAAAATTTGTAGATTTCTAACAACTCAAGATTTCTAACACAAGCATAGCCAAGAAGGATAATGTTTAGGTGACCCTAAGGGTTGACAATCCTTATGAGAGAAATAGAGAGAAAATAATAAATTCAATATTTTGGAGAGAGAAAATGTCCCTACAACTAACACATTTATTATAATTTCTCTCTATCTATTACATAAAAGTTGTCAATCCTTAGAGTTACTCTATCATTGTCCAAAGAATGATCATGTCATCAATTCAATTTCTAATAAATTAGTTAAATTTAGCTAAAAGTTCATAAAATAATAAGTTGAAAATAATGCACTTTAACTCATTTACAAGTATAAATGAAAAGAAAAGTCTAAAAGAAAGCATTGCTAATTGCTTCATGAATGTTGCTCAAACTTCAAAGAAAACCTTCAACTTCTTGGCTTCTAGCTAGTAATTGAAAGCTAGAAATATAGGAAAACAAATTTGTACATCACTCAATCAAAACTAGCTTTCTTTTTTAAACTAAGTGATCTAATGTTCTAATACCAGCTAAATCTAAGTGGATTATTTATACCCCCTTTACCTAAGGGACAAATGATATCGAATCAATAAAAAAGCATATGAATAATCAAAACTAACTAGAGATGTCTTCTAGAGAGAGAAAGGGAGTAGCCTAAGAAGCTTCAAACCCCCATCCATGGATCACCACACACAAGAAGAGCCGCAAACTCCAATCCTAGTCCTCTCAAACTAGTCATTCCTACCTTCCATCATCGAAAACCTGCTTCATGAATTTCTACCCCTCCTAAATCTGGATGAGAAAGATGCAGCAAAGATCTTCAATGCATGTGGTCACATCAAGAACATTACCATGCCGCTAAAATCAAGACCTCACTGCAAACACAGGTACGTCTTTGTTCTGTTTGCATCATCAGCATCAACTCGGTATGCTATCAATCATCTCAATAGGAAACAAATTGGTAACTTTAGAATCCTAATCCAACATGATAAATGTGATAAACCTCTTCACCCACAAACCAAAACTCCCCACAAAATACCAAAACCTCGTCGACTAAATCATCCCAACTCTCTCCCCCCTAATAGGAGGGATCACAGATCTTTCAAGGAGGTGACAAGCATGATCAAATACCCCAACCCAAGTCTCATCCCTATCCAATTGAATGCCCATTCATCAAGAATGTTGAAAACTCCATCCGAACAACCCACAAAAGTACCTACACCCCACCAATCTCAATACCCAAAACCTCTTCTCAACCATCTACTCCAGAAATCCACCATATTCACAATAACTTCCAAGATCCCCAACCCGAATTCTTCTCAACTAACCATTCTAGGAAACTCTTAATGAGTTCAAGAGTCCTTGGAGATGACTCGGAGCAGGTAAGAGGCAACTTGATTGTCAAAAGTCTAGAAGCCCCCATCATAATGAAAGGCTCTATATATGATAGTAATGATGAGCTTTTTCAAAGGAGTGTGGTTGTGATTGCAGCCTCTTCCTCTCCATCAGAAGTGTTACGTGATCATATACTCGGAGAGGGGTGTATCATGCATATCTATTAAACCAATGAGGGGCATGCTACACCTCATATCATTTAACACTATAGAAGTTGAACAAGCCATCTTAGATAGTAACTGGCTGGATATATGCTTTCTTGATATCAGGGACGTGAATAGCAAATGTGCACCTTTATGGAGACGAACATGGATTAAAGTATATGGTGTCCCTCTTTCTGCATGGGGTTATGAAAATTTTTACAACATTGGAAGCATCTTTGGAAGAGTATTATCGGTGAATTATTCAAATTTTGACTTTGCTTCGGTACTTGTGTATACTGATTGCTTATTCCTCATAAATTGTTAAATGATTCTGCAAGCTGATGGCGTCACTCATGGGATTTTATCTCTAATTCAACAAGTTCCAACAGTTGCATGAAAGATCATGGGTCACATGGCCAGAATAAAGATCATCTTTAGTCCAGTGTTAAATTGACGCGTCAGGAAAGCTTGTACCAAACATCCCTTGACACTTCCAATGAAAAGGTCATGTGAGCTCCCCATATGACAACAATAATGATTGCTTTACATCCCTTGACACTTCGATACTCAAGTCCCTTGTCATTGTACCAATCATTCACTCAAAAAGGTCGAAGCCCAATGACAACAATAATGATTGCTTTGATTCCTTCGATACTCCACCTCTTCCTAAAATTTTGGTGCCTGAACCAATTAATTCCTATCTCACCCCGTCGCCTCCCTCATTTGATAAAACCTACTCTAAGTTGGATGTGAGCTCCCCATATGTACCAATTAACTCACCCCACTCACCTTTCCATAACCAGCCAATTAAATCCCACCTAGTCATTCTAAACCAAAGCCAAAGTCAACTGTCTCATCGCACCTTTCCCATCACTTTAATATCCCCATCCTCATTTGAACCCATCATAAAAAAACACTTTTAGCCCAACTTTCATAAAAGGCCCAGGCTTGCATATACGCCAATCAATAAGCTAATTAATGAACAGATTCGGCCCACTCATCAAGCCAAAGCCCAATAAATCGCATCCTCATCTGACCCAAGTTTCCTCCCAGATTCGAAGACATTATTTCTTATCCACTCAATTTTAGCCCACATCAAAAAGAGGCTTTTGAAAACCAAAATGGAATGCAAAGCCCAAAAACCTCATGACCCTCTAAAAACCTGAACATCCATAACCCAAAGACAACCCACATTCAAAATCATTTCTCAAACTAACCAAATATCTACTCTTAATATGATGAATTCGCTTCTGAGTTGGGGCTTTAGTTTAATGGCAATCCAAAAGTATTTGAAAGCAAAATTTAGAAAATCCTCTCACGCCAATTGACGGATTGGAACCAAAATCTTCACTGATTGTTTACCTCATCTTCACATACTCTCATCATCCAAATGAAGCTCATCTCATGGAACATAAGAGGGTTGGGAGCCTGCATAAAAAAAGGGATCTTGATAAAGTTCATCTTGACTCATGAACCTCATTTTATCTTCATCCTGGAAACAAAAGCTGAAGAGTTCAACCAAAAAGCAATCATATCAATTTGGAAGAATTCAAATGTCTCTTGGGCCTTCAACCCCTCTCAAGGAAACTCAGGATGCCTTCTTTCTTCCTAACACAATTCCTTCTTCAAGCCCATTGAAGTCCATAACAACATAAACAGGATTACGCTGCATGGTAATATCTCTCACATGAATCTTGAATGTCTTATGATTAACATATATAATCCATGTTATCCAGTGGACAGGGCCTCGGTTTGGCTAGAAATCAAGAATTTATAGGAATCACTTCACATCCTACAATTATCATTGGCGATTGCAATGAGATCCTTGATGCATTTGAGAGAGGAAGTCATTTTATTGTTAATAGTGGCTCTAAGGACTTTAAGGACTTTGTTCAGAATCTAGGCCTTGTGGAAATACATGCTAACAATGGTTGGTTTACTTGGTATAGGGGCGTCTCGAAGAGTAAACTTGACCGACTTCTTCTCAGTCTTGAATGGCTCTCTATCTCCTCCCCAATCTCAAACTCATGCTACTCAAACACAATGTGTCTGATCACCACCTCTATTGGTATATGAAAACAAAAGGAATCGGAGCCCTAATCCCTTCAGATTCAACAATTTTTAGTTGACGCATCCTGACTGCCTTCCTCTTATCAAAGGTGTGTGGTCTAAAGATCCTGCCTCTGTTATTCATAAACTGAAATATGTCAAAGAATGTATCATATCCTGGAACACTTTAGTCTTTGGTAATATTGAGCCTAACATTCAATCACTAGAAGCTGAAATTGAAAGGCTTGACGCCAATGCAAATACTCGCTCTTTCACGGAATCTGAACTTGATGAGAGGAAATCAGCCCAAATGTCTCTTTGACTGTGGCTAAAACAAAAAGAAAGTTAGTGGGCACAACGTTCAAGAATTAAATGGCTAAAGGAAGGCGAAAAAAATTCAAAATTCTTTCACGCCATTGCTACTATGAGAAAGAAAAAGAATTCTATTGAATCCATTATGGTTAATATGAACCTGATCATGGTGCCCAAGAAAATTCGTGCGGAAGCCTCTGATTATTTTAAAAGTATATTTATCGAGGAGTTCTATGGAAGGCCATCTTCTCTAATCTGGACTTCAAAAAACTCTCTCAATCTCAGTGTCAATTCCTCATCTCTCCATTCAACCAGGCTGAAATTGATAAAACAATATCTTCTTGTGACAACTCCAAAGCCCCAAGGACAAATAGCTTCTACTTCAACTTTATTAAAAGTGCTAGGCAGTTCATCAAATGTGATATTTATTGAAGCTGTTGAATCCTTTTGGAATTCTTCTAGACTCCTTCGGGGCTGCAACAATCGTTCATCTCTTTGATCCAAAAAACGAGCATCCGAAAGGTTTCAAGGACTTAATGCCTATTAGTATGGTGAGTAATATTTATAATATCATAGCAAAATTACTTGCCCGAAGATTGCAAGGGGCTATGATGATCTAGTTAGCACATCCCAATCATCCTTTATAAAAAGAAGACAAATCATTAACGGGGGTCTCATCGCGGTAGAAGTTATTGACTCGTACAAACATAGGAAAATCAAAGCAGTCATACTTAAATTAGATTTCCACAAAGCGTCTGATAGCGTTTCGTAGGAATTACTTGACTGAACCCTTGAAAAAAAGGGGTTCCCCTCCAAATGGATCTCATGGATTGATACTTGTGTCGAATCAGTTGTTGTTTCCATACTCATAAACGGCTCACCGACCCCCATTCGAACTTCAAAAAGGGTTGCGTTAAGGAGACCTGATCTCCCCGTTCCTCTTTGACCTGATAGTTGAGATCTCATCTTCGAGTTAACAGTTAAGAAGAAACTATGGCCAGGCTTGAAAGTGACTCCTAATGGGCCTTGCATTACCCACCGGCCACCTCCATATGCGGACATTACTATCGTCCTATGTGCTCCGGATATCCTTCATCTCAATAACATTAAAAAAAGCTCTCATTCACTTCCAATTAGCCTCGGGTTTACAAATTAATTTCCACAAGAGTTCGCTTTTGGGAATTAATGTTCAAGAGTCATGGCTCTCATTTGCGGCATGTACTCTACTCTGCAAGACTAATAATTTCCCAATAACTTATATGGGCCTTCCCGTTGGCGGAATCTCATCAAGGGTCCAATTCTGGGAGCCTATTTTACAATGTATGCGTGTAATGAATCTAGCCTCGTGGCAAGGTCATTTTCTCTCCCTATGGGGTAGGCTTACTCTGATAAAGGCGTACTTTCCATCCTCCCCCTTTACTTAATGTCAATATTCCCTGCTCCGAAATGTATTATTGAAAAAATTGTGCAACTCCAAAGGAGGTTCCTACGGAGCGAAAACCTAGAGAAGAAATTGCTCCCACCTATGGCTTGGGATCTGTCTATTCTCCCCAAATCCTTGGGAGGTCTTCGAATTGGTGATCTGAAGAGCAGGAATCATTCACTAATGTTCAAATGGCTCTGTCGTTATCTAAACGAGCCAAAAATGCTATGAAGACGTCTAATTGAGGGGAAATACAACTTTCCTAATGTGTGCTCTCTCTCGGATCTACCCACCACTGTAATTGGTGGGCCGTGGATAAAAATTTGCAATTCTATCTTCAAGAACCCGAAAAATAAATCTGATTGTTGATCCCTGATGGAGGAAGTCAATTGGTGATGGCATGAATACTCTTTTTTGGCTCGATCTCTGGAATCATCATCTCCCTCTCAAATAAAGGCTCCCAAGACTCTTCTCTCTATCTTTAAACAAGCAAGGATTCGTGGCTTCATTTGGGTTTATGGCTTAAGTTGGAGATGAAACTTTGAGTGGAGGTGACCCTTATGGTCTTGGGAACTGACGGAAGAGAAACAACTTCTAGCTCTCATAAAGAATGTTTACCCTGCCTAGTTTAGCCATGATAGATTCATTTGGACCCCAAACAAGCAGTAACATTTCTCGGTTAAGTCACTTTTTATAGAGCTGGCGAAGTCTCACAAAATCACACTCTCCCCATTGCAATAAAGAGTATCTGGAAGGGCCTAGTGCCCCATAGAATCGTGGTTTTCTCCTAGTTGACATTGCTTGGGAAGCTTAACACAAGAGACAAATTGTCCGACTGACATCATCCCCTATATGACAATATTTTGTGTCATGTGCAATGGATCGAGTGAATCTCCCGACCATCTATGTCTTCATTATACTATGGCTTGGCGTTTATGGTCATGGTGGTTTTCTTTATGGAATGAATGCGGCCCACTTTCCTAATTTCTAATGGACTCTTTTTTACAATTGAAAATCAAATCGAAAAGTGATTTCTTCAAAATGATTTAGCGTGCAATCTTCCACATCATAATCTCGACTTTATGGAAGGAACATAACGAACGAATATTCAACAACAAACACTCATCTATCCACGAGCTGCAGGATCTCATTTTATTAAGGCTGAGCTGGTGGATTAAGGGATGGGAGGATTTTTCCCAAACTCATCCGATGATATCTTGCGCAATCCAAGTTGCCTTAAATGGCTCAATACACCGAAGCAAAGCCCACTGCTCTCCTCCCTATTGCCTCAAGAATGAAGCCATCCCCCCTCACTTGTTAAAGTGGAATGTTGATGCATCCTACTGCTCTAAATCAGGAAAAGTTGCAGTGGGGGGTGTATTTCGCGACTCTCATGACAATTTCATCTACCTTTTCTCCTCTCCAATCCCACAAATGGAGATCAACTCGTCTGAAGTAATTGACATTCATAGAGCCTTCCAGATTTCAATCAACAGTGAGAGATTAAAGGACTCAGCTTTTATCCTGTAATCTAACTCATAAGATGCTTCAAAATGGTGTAACAATTCGAACGGAGGCCCATGGAACTTGAACTTCACCCTCAACTTCATAAGGAGAGTAAAAGGTGGCCTACTAAATATCCTTATATCATGCAAAGGGAGATAATCCAACATGGTGGCAGACTCAATGGCAAGGCAGGGCCTATGCAGGAACAACGAATTCTTAGCATGACTTTAATCTTCAAAAGCTGAACCCACGCAAGCTTGATCAAAGTTATAAAACTTCGCTGATGTCTGGATAATTTTTCTGTCATCTTTTCATCCTGAATGTTTATAGGTCCCATTAACTATATGTTAAGGGGCTAATGTGGCTGATAGGTTGTCGTACACCCGTCGAAAATAATTCCTGCAAAACCTTCTAACAATATAGTAGGGTAAGTAGGGTCGAATCCATAGAGAGATGGTCATTTTAATCTAGTTTCTAAATTATGGGAAAACTAAATAAGATCAGAAATATGTGAATTAAGGTTCTAAACTAATAAATAAAGAAAAGCAAAGTAAAAAGATCTAGGGTAATGGTTCACCATGTTTATAACTATAATCTATCAAAATATCATCAATAGTTCAATCAATCAGATATCTAGAGCACATGTTAATACTTGGCCAGGCATTATTGCTCTCAAATCAACATATGCTAGTACGGTCGCTCAACATAATCAGATTTGCTAATTGTAGGTAAGCCTCTAAAGAGTACTATCTCTCGATCTATGACTCGATATTAACAATATTTAATCAAACAATTGATCAGATTGCAAGATTAACAATAAAACACTGATCAATTAGAGAAATCAATAACTAATCAAACCACGAATAAATATCAATAATCATCTCATATAAACATGGATTCCCAAACCCTAGAAATAAAAACTACTCTATCATGAAATAAATAATGAAATCTAAATCTACAAAGAAAAGCATAATTACGGAAATCAAGAAAAGAAACTAATGAACCTCATAAATTAATGAAGAAGAATAAAAACTAGGGTTTACAACTAAAAACTAGAGAGGAAGAGAGGAAGAGAAAACTAAACTAAACTAAACCTAAGAAAATAACGTGAAAGAGGAGGAGAGAGAAAAAGAATGAAAACCTATCTAAGTAATATTCACCTAATATCACTAGGAAAGTAATTTACAAGATAAGAAAAGTCTTAAATAAATCATTAATAGGCGAATTAGTGATCCGCGCGTACACGTGGCAGATTCCAATAGAAACAATGCAATTTTCCGAAAGGCATAACTCCTTAACTAGAATTCTCCTAGGGGAGTGCCACCTATCGTTGGAAAGCTCTTCAAGTCTAGTTTTCAAATATGCTGGAATTACTCGATTTTAATAAGCATGTATCAAAAGTTATGATCAGAAGAGTAGACGTGACTCTTTTTCACATTTCTTCTAATGATTTTCCGCTTCGTTTTCGCTCAAATTCGTACTATGACATATCCATACGATCCTTAGTAATTGTTTCTTCTTTCCAAGTGCTCCTAATCCAAAAGTTTAGCTAATCTTACTCCAAATACGTCCTTTATGCCTGAAATTCATCAAAAACAAGAAAACATACCAAATAGGAGTAGAAAAGCATAACTTAAGAATATAATGCAATAATGAACCTAAATATGAAACTAAATGCTCTAAAATATAACCTATGCACCTAAAAACTATATATAAATATGACTTATCAGTGGCCTCTCCCTTTTTGTTTTCGTTATGTATGAACTGAGATTGTGATGGCTGTATTTTTTTTATAGAGTTTGGGAGATTTCCTTTGACTTGGTGTGCTTGCACTATAAAAGTTCCTTTCCTTATGGAAGGGATACCTAGTTTTGGGTCTAATTTCTCTCTCTCTCTCTTGAGTTTATTAATGAAATACAACTACGAATTATAGAAAAAAGCATATGGTTAATCATCGACGAATTGGCAGTTTCCCAAGCCAAGTCTAGAATATGTAATACTTCCTCCATTCCATAATAAGTGAAACACTTCTCTAAAAAATCTCTCACATAAAAGAGAGAAGTGTTTCACTTATTACGGAAGAGAGGAAGTATGAAAGATGGTAACTAACTAAAATGATTCCAATCAAACTACGTATGATATACTAAGAATTTGACTAATTGCAAACAGAAAAATTGAATAAAACATGAATTAAGTCAATGATACATGGGGGAGGGGATTCACTAATTTGTTCTACAAAGTGGAAACACTTTCGGGCTATAATTGAGATGATGAATCATTCATTTTATTTTTTTATGATTTCAGTTTCTTCATTTCATTAATAGAGAGTAGGCAAAGTACAAGGCTCAGGGCCCAATAATCCCAAAAGAAATAGCATAGAAAAACAAAATATGAGAAGCAAACATGCCCTCATCCATCTCTTCCGCTGAAAGAGATACAATATAACAACGAAAGCAGCTAAAGCTAGGCTAGGAATTCATCACATCTAGCAAGGCCCTTTTTTGCAAGCGCATCAACAACCATGTTTTCCCCACGACGTTTATGAATGATTGATAAATCAAGATTCTTTAGGATTGCACATCAAATGACGTTGAGAGAAAAGCAAAGATTCCAAGGACCCCCGCCGGTTTGATTACACCATTGGACAACATTAGTCGAATCAGATTCAATAGTAACAGAGTGAGAATTTAAGAGATTGAATGTTATTGAGACTTGGATGGCTCTCTTGATGGCGAAGACTTCAGTCGAGTTAATCTCAATTGGAGGGATGGGGGATGAGAATACACACATGAAGTTTGCATTGCAGCCTCTAAGGACACCTGCAATTGCAGCTTCGAGTTCCAAAGGATCAAAAGATGCATCCACATTCCGTTTGAGGCGAGAAGCAGGATAGGGAGAATTGGTTTGGGTATTAGAGTGAATAAAGGTTCTGGATCTTTCCATTGTAAGCAAAGTGGATTTCTAGTGACTTCATCAGGGGAGAATGGGAACTTTTCTTTCCAAGTTGAAACCACCGACATATATGGAGAAGAACCACATGATGAAGTTATGACAATGAACAAGATGAATTGTTGCAGTTGTGATTATTTCTTTCTTCCACGGGGACCACACAATATGACAAAGAAACTAGTTAACCATAACTTTTTGAAGAAAGGGCCTAAGTGCCATTGATAGAACACATCTTTTAAATACGATGGAGTGGACCACTTGACATTCCAGAGGTAGAGCCACCAGCACCTAAGATGCCAAGAAGTAGAACAATTAAGGAGGAGGTAATCACTGCTCTCTCGAGCTCCGAGTCACAAAATATGCAATTTGAGTCTGGAATGGGGAGAATGCCAATATGATTTAATCGTTGTCGAGTATTGATTTTTCCCATGAGCGCCATCCACAAGGAGATTTCAATACGGGGAGGAACCATACCACACCAAATACCTTTAATAGCATCAATCTGGAAAGGAGATGATGCCTTTGCAAGCTCGAGTGCTACAGATTTTACGGTGAATTCACCTGATTGGGAAGGAGTCCATACCATAGAGTCCGATCCATATTGAGAAAGGGAGACATTTTCTAGCAGGCACATAAGCTTTATTTTTTCATCTTCATCCTTAACACACAGAGCTCGAGTCCAGAAACAGACTCGTGTCGAGTTGAGTCCATCCCATAGCCCATTGAAGCAACAAATGAGTCTAGGTTAGCTGATATTGAGAATAGTCTGAGGCCTAGTTCAAATATCGTGCTAGAAATAAGTGAGGAGCCCATTAGAGACATTTTTGCGGAAATTAGTTCGGATCATAAATAAGGCCGAGGGATGATTTAAACTGAGTAATAAATATTCTTCCAAGGCCCGTTATAATGAAGAGATTTATTGCAACCACTCTGATGCTTGAGATGTACGAGTAAACATATTTTGCTTGAATCATGTTGCACCATAATGCCAGTGGCTCTTAAAAGAAATGCCAAAGCCACTTCACTAAAAGAGTAATATTTCTTTGAAGCAAATTGCCTACACCCAAAACTCTAAGAGACTTGGGTAGTTCAATAAGACTCCATGCCACAGTTGCGATTGGTCTCTTATCCGAAAAGCCACACCAAAGGAATTCTCTCTAGATCTTTGTGATTTTGATGATGACACCTTGGGAACTAGAAAGAATGACATGAAATAGAGTGGTAGACTTGATAAGGGTGCTTTGATGAGGGTGACTCTACCCCCAAGCTAACAGATAACATTTTATCCTAACATGAGACAAGTTTTTGTTGTTCCCAATCTTCGAACTATCAGATCTCATGAGCTGATTCTTGAAATCTGACCACCAATGGGATAGCCTAAGTAGGTGAAGAGGAAGGAACCAACTTTGCACATTTGAGAGTTTGTTGCACTTTTTATCCAATTAGGATCGATGTTGATGCATAAGATCGAGCTATTGTAAAAGTTGATATGGACCCCCGAGGCTAGGGAGAATAACATTATCATATTTTTAATCTTCATGAGACCGTTAATGCATGATTTGAAAATACTATTGTGTCTTCGACGTCGACTTACCTCAACACCTTCCCATAAATTCAACTCCGTAGTTTGAAGGATTACCAAGCTTAAGCACTCCACAACCAAATCAAATAGGAAAGGTGACAAATGGTGACCTTGCCTAAGACCCCGTTTTAGTTTAAAAGGGGCGTTTGAGGATTCATTTAATAAAATGAAAGCTGAGGAAGATGTTACGCACGAAATAATCCAATGTCTCCACTGATCAGGAAATGCCTCTGGATCATAATCCATTATATAAAGTACCATGACAGACAATTGAAAGCCTTGTGGAAGTCGAGTTTGAAGATTGCAACCTTAATCTTTCTTCTTTTGCATGATTCAATTAGTTCCCCCGCAATGAGAGCTCCATCTAAGATTTGCTTGCCTCGAATGGAGGATAATTGAAATGGTCCTATGATATATTCAATTACCTTCTGAAGTCTTTGTGCAAGAATTTCCGAGATGATCTTGTAACACTTTTAACCATGTTGATAGGCCTAAAGTCCTTTAATTCAAGCGGATGTTCAATTTTTGCAATTAAGGTAATGAACGCAGTGTTACTTCCTTGGGGCAACTTGGATAAATTCTTAAATTCATGGACTAAGCGAGGCATGGATATCGTGCTTTGATGATCTCCCACGAACTTTTAATGAGCTGAAAGTTGAAACCATCGGGCCCTGTCGCCTTTTGGTTATCACAACAATCAACAACCTGGTCAATTTAATCATGATTGAGAAGAGCAATTAAGAAATTTTGTTGTTCTTCTGATAGCACTTTAAAATGAGATTGCCAAAAGTTGGTCTTGTTTGATATTCTTCAGAAAAGATATCCTTGAAATAAGAAACTGATTTTATCCTAATACCTGCAATATCAGCAAGATTAGAATTGTTAACAATCAAAGAAGATATCTTATTCTTCCTTTTTCATATTGAAGCAATTGTGTGGCAAAATCTTGTATCCTTATCTCCCTCCCTCAACCATTTGACATTAGAATTATGGGCCCGGTATGTCTCTCGTCTTTTGATCCACATCCAAAGATCAGAATGTGCTTGGTTTCGGGTTTGTAGCTCATCAATCTCTAAGGATCTATCATTGAGATTCCTATCTAAGTCTTGGATTTTCTGCTCAAGGCTTGATATTGAGCTGTCAATGTGACCAAACTCAAACTTGTTCCACTTTTTAAGGCCCAATTTGAGGTTTATGAAATTTTCAAAGAGATGAAGGGGTTGTTAGTCCACCCAAAAATTTTTAACAAGTTTGATACAACCTGGATGAGATACCCAACCATTTTGGTGGGCCCAATTTGTATCACATGAGATGCTAAGAAGAGGGCAGTGGCCAGAGAGGCTGCGATTTAGAAGGGATACGTTGAGATTGGGAAAAATGGTGACCCATTACGGGTGAACAAGAAGGCGATCAATTTTTCTTTTTGATTGGACTCTATACAACGTGAGTTTTCCGTTTGATACTGAGATTTCGGGAAAACATAAACTGGCACGATTTCAATTGACGTCTAGGCCTAAAAATGACGAAAAATACGCGGTTTTCATTCGTTGCACGCTCATAAGAAGATGGGCCTCTTAAATGAAAGAGTGAAAATCATTGACTCCTTGTGCAAACATTTGGCAGCTTCTTCTATCTGAGTCACAAAGCACTTCATTGAAGTGTCCTTTAATTTAGGCGAGGTAGCTTCGATTGATTCAAAATTTCTAAAATTTCATTCCAAATTTCACGCCTTTCATCTACCGAGCATGGGTTGTAGATGTTTATTAGGCAACACTTGAAATTCTGGATCAATGGTGCCACAAATTGCTATCCAGTGTCTCTAAATGAAATTATTTTCTACGGTGAAGAAATAATTCTTCCATATTGAAAGAATACCACCTGAGTTGTCGTAATAGGGAAGGTCCATTCAATATCATGGTCATCCCAGATTGACTTGAGGGTTTCTTTATTTAGGTTTTCAGCTTTTGTTTCTTGGAAATAAACAAATTTTTGGTTCTTGCAATCATTTTTAGAATTGATGGTTGAGAATGATTGATGAGGCTTATATATGCTAGGTTTGCGAGCCATTCTTCTTGCTGCCTTTGAAGAACTTATTCAATTCTATTTTTGAGTTGTTCTTCTGGTGTTGTTTCAAGAAGGGAATTCATTTTCTTTGCAAGCTTTAAGACTTGGTCGACATTGATATGATATTGTGGGGGTGGAGTTGGGATTTTTTTGGCTGGAGATATTTGTTGTTGGAGCATTGGTGGTAGACATTTCTTTTTTTGGGCTTTGTTCAGGTATATAGGTGATGGAATAGAGGTTTTAAAGTCCAGAGAAAAGAGGGACCCATATGATAAAGATGAAGCACGAGATCCATTTCTTTTTGATGAGAGGTTCGAACGTGTTTTTTTAATTGAACGGAGAAGAGAGGATTAGGAGTAGCTATTTTACTAGGCTTTTTTGGTGATGTGATGGGGTATAAGGAGTTCTTTTTTGGAAATTGATAGATCTTGTTGTTTGTGATGGTGAAGCATTTGGGCTAGGACGTAAGTGGTGGACCATCAATTTTGGATCAGGTTGATTGTGTGATGATGAGGAAGAGAAAAGGTCAGCTTGGGAACCGGCCTCCTTTTGCAGTGTGGATTTTCTAGAAGGGGATTTTGAAAGATGGGTAAATAGTTGCGCAATTATCACCTTTTCTTTGATGAAGTGAAAAGTGGATTTTTGTTTGCTGACATTTGGGATTTCCTATGATATTTAATGCTACCTCCTCATGGAGAAGGTTAATTTTTTTTTTCATTTTTTCGGTAATTTTTGGAGATTGGGACGAGTATACGTAGTTTTGTGGTGATGATAATGGTGGAGGTAGTGGTGGATCTTAGTGTGGATCAACTTGAGGAGTTTCAATGGCATGAATTGAGAATTTATGGCCATTAATTTCAAGAAAGGTTTTTAGAATGATTTGGGGCATGCAATCAGTAATAACCATAATATTGGCACAATTGAACTTCGAGTAATCAACTGAAATTACTCCATCATATTGGCAGCCAATTTTGAAAAACTTCTTATAATTCCAAGACGTTATAGTAACACCATATACTCTTAGGTAATATTGCCTCTAGATTGAGGAGCTTATATGGTATTGACATTTCTCAATGTCATAAACCGTTTGTCCAACCATTTTCTTTGGACCATTGCAATCTCCAATGGTCTCAAAAAGAGATTAAGTGAATTAAGTAGTTCTCTCATGGACTTACTGATAAGGCAAGACTGTAAGAGACACCTTCATCTATTATGCTATCGTGGATCATATCGGAGAAGAGAGATGAACATGCTACTCTAATCATACTTTTCTTCAGAAGTTCTTCATAGGGATACATTGTAATCCATTTATGGCTACATACCAATCATCATCAAATTCTATCAGTGAAACCTCGTTTCTTACTTTATAAGTTTCATCTCCAAAAACTTTTGAACTCATCTCACGATGCTCACATTCTTTTCTATAAATATATCAAGTTTGGATTTCCATTGCTGGGAAAGGGGGTGGAAGACTAAAGTAGGGATTATTCTAAAATAATTCAGAGTGGGGATTATTTTTGGAAGACTGGTGAAATTAAAGTTGGGATTATTCATTTCAATTTTTTCTTATTTGGATGATCTGAGGTATTTTTTGGTTGATCTTTATTTCCCCGACAAAAAACTTCTTTGTATGATCTGTAATCCCATTGGGAAGGCTTATTTAGTTTAGAGGTTTTGGGATTTTCTGGGTTTTTTCATGGTTAGGGTTTTGAGGATACAATTTGATGGTCGGCGGATGAGGGCGGTTATCTTGTTTTGCTCTAAATAATCTTATTGTTCTAGAGCCTATCTTTCTACCATTTTCTCTTTCAATGGCCTTGAACATGAATTTTGGTGTGAGGAAGTAGACAAAAGCATATTTGTGGCTACGGTTAGGATTGGTTATGGTGGGAAAGGAGATATTTAGTATGGGTCCATATTTGTGGAAAATTATTGATGAAAGTTCTTGATGTGTGATGTTGGGGGAAGCTGGTCAACGGAGCAGGTTTTCAAGGCTAGGTTGGGACGAAGTTTGGATGCAGACTTACGCTGAGAGGTTGTAGTCCATCTGTTATCTCTCTCTCTAACTTTCCTTTTTCCATCTCTCAGCTCGCTATAGACGTCATATATATCAGGTAGATGATAAATCATTCATAAATATTTGAATTACTCTCTTGAGCTATTTGAAGTCTAAAAATATTATTCACAACCTATTTTCATGGCATGAGCAATCAATCAACCCTATTCACAAACTATAACATTCATCCAACAACTTCTTAGGCTGAGAGTCCCTATTCTTGTAGTCTTACAAGCCCATTAAATGACCTTTTTTTTTTTTGGAAATTCAAAATTGTTATTGATAACCAAAAAAAAGAGTATTACAAACACCAATTCTCCAACTTCAGAGCATAAAAGCATCAGTATCCAGCCTTACCCACCTTCTAGGAAGGGTTGTAAGGTAGACCCTTCATGTGCTTCCCTGAAGTTACAACTAAACCAAGATAACAGCCAAAAAATTACCTACAAATTATCTACAAAGATGAACTTTCATGGAATCAGGAATTCTACAAGCTACATTGAATATAATTAAATCCATTGTTTGATCAGGTAGCTTGTGATTGCCTTCAAATACTTGATGGTTCCTTTGCATCCAAATGTTGTAGATTGCTTCAGCAAACATCATTCCATATAATTGGTTCTTGTTGTTCTTCTTCCTGCACTTACTAGCTGCTATAGAGATTTCATCTAAGAAAGCCATAGGTCTTCTAGGTATATCCAAGATAGTTAAACATTTCATCCAGATATCAGTAGAGAAGGGACAGTTGAAAAATAAATGCTGGATATCTTCTTCTGCATCATTACACAGCACACAAGTGGTATCACTGATCATATTCCATTGAGCAAGCCTACTCTTGGTAGCAAGTCTGCCCAGTACAGCCAACCATGTGATAAATAGGCTTCTTGGGGAGGCCTTGTTGTTGCATAGTAACCTCTTCCACCTTACTTGGGTAATAGGATCTCGAAGAGCTTTATAGAATTTGCTAATGGAGAACTTCCCATTGTGCTCAAAGTCATGAAGTTTAGTGCCATTATCAAAGTAATCTCTACACTTCATGATTTTTTTAAGAATCCAAGACATACCAGCAGGGATTCTCATGTTCCAGATATTGTTACTCTTGATATAATAAGAGTGAATCCATTGGATCCAGAGCTTGTCCTGTTTTAAAGCAATAGCCCAAAGGTGTTTAGCTATGGCTGCTTTGTTCCAATTCTCCAGGTTGATGAAGTTAAGACCTCCTCCAGTTTTAGGAAAACATGTTTGCTCCCAAGAAACTAGAGTCTTCCTTGAGAGAGTGTCTTTACCTGTCCAAAGAAAGGATCTGCAATGGCTTTGAATTTCTTTTATAATCTTCTTAGGAAGAAGGAAGATTTGACACCAGTACACCTGCATACTTAATAAAATAGATTGCACCAATTGAGCTCTGCCAGCATAAGAAAGAAGTTTAGCAGCCCAAACTTTAGTTCTTGCCATGATTTTCTCAATCAAAGGCTTACAGGTAGCATAAGAGAGTTTCTTTGTGGATAGTGGAACTCCAAGGTATCTGAAAGGAAAATCTCCTTTAGGAATCATAACAACCTCTTCAATTTCCTTTATAGTGTCATTCCTAACTCCTCCTATGTAGATATTGCTTTTCTGCAAATTAGCCTCAAGACCTGAAGCTTTTGAGAACTTATTGAAAGCATTCATTAATTCAGTTATAGAGTCAAGATCACCTCTACAAAACATCAACAAATCGTCAGCAAACATCATATGAGTAATAGCAAATCTAGAGCATTTAGGATGAAAGTGAAATTTATTATTTCCTTTCAAAGTACTAAGGCATCTAGATAAGTATTCCATACCAATAGCAAACAAGAAGGGAGAGAGAGGATCTCCCTGTCTGAGACCTTTTTTTGCATAGAAGGGAAGGCAAGGTTT
Organism: Beta vulgaris subsp. vulgaris; assembly: GCF_026745355.1. NCBI lineage: Eukaryota > Viridiplantae > Streptophyta > Magnoliopsida > Caryophyllales > Amaranthaceae > Beta > Beta vulgaris. The sequence continues at coordinate 10,488,137 of NC_079205.1, read as the reverse complement.
ACCATTAAGTAGCACAGAATATGAAACTGTAGTAACACAAGCCATAATCCATTGAGTAAAAATCTGAGGGAAACCTAATTCAATAAGCATACTGTGAAGGAAAGGCCATTCTATGGAATCATAAGCTTTTTTAAGATCTACCTTTATTGTGCATCTAGGAGAAACACCTTTCCTAGTATAACCTTTGATGAGGTCAGTAGCAAGAAGAATATTATCAGTAATGCTCCTACCTGGAATGAAACCTGCCTGAGCAGTATCAACAATACTACCAATAACATCATGCAACCTATGAGTCAAAACTTTAGCAATAATTTTATAAATCATAGTGCAACAAGCAATGGGTCTAAAGTCACTAGCATAAGTAGGATTAGTGACTTTAGGAACCAGAGTTATGGAAGCTATGTTAACTTTGGCTTCCATATGACCTGTTTCAAAAAAATTAAGGACAGCAGCATATATGTCAGGTTTAATATAATGCCAAGTTTCTGTAAAGAAATTTCCATTAAATCCATCAAGTCCAGGTGCTTTGTTACCATCAATGCTAAATAAAGCTTTATCAATTTCAAGAAGAGCAACAGGAGCACATAATCTTTGTCTGGCAGTAGGACTAAGAGTAGACCCCTTCCTAATAATAGTTAGATCAATACCAGGGATCTCTGGGTTACACTTGCCCATTAGGTTTTTATAGAATTGATTCAACTCATACTGAATCTCTTGATCTTTCTCCAGTTTGTCACCATTAATAGAATAAAGGACATCAATAGAATTCCTAGCATGTCTTTCCTTCATAGCTGCAAAAAAAACTTTGCTGTTAGAATCCCCTGATTTAAACCAATTTATTCTAGATTTTTGTTTAAGGATGCTTTCTTCTATTTGCAACCATTTCCTGAGGTTTTGAAGATCATGTTGCTCTTGATCATGAAGGCTGGAGTTGAACTGGTCTTCATGAATTTGGAATTGAGTCATATTTAAATTCCTCCTAGCTTCTTCAATTTTCTCTGTGATGTTATTATAGTGATTGAACTGTAAGGACTTCAGTTGTTTACTGACATTCTTCAGTTTCTCCCAGATATCAGATAGAGTAATAGCAGCTCCATTCAGTCTCCAAGTGTTAGAAACAGTTTCATGAAACTGTGGGTGCTTCACAAGATGATTAAAAAACTTGAAAGGCCTTCCCCCATGAGGGGTGTCATTAGTAAGTCTAATCATGAGAGGATTATGATCTGAAATAGATTGAGTTTTCACTTCAACAGATACATGAGTATGATTAGTTAACCATAAAGTATTGCATAAACACCTATCAATTCGACTATAAATCCTATCATCTCCAAATCTCTTATTAGACCAAGTAAAAAAGTCTCCAATCCCTTTAACTTCAAGTAAAGAGGAATTGTCAAGAAGTTGATTAAAATCATAGGTCTCAGCATTAGAAACAGCAACACCATTAATTCTATCTTCACTTCTAAGAATTGAATTAAAGTCTCCCATAGCTATCCAATCAATCAAGATACTATTATCCAAGTCTAACAAAGTATTCCAAAGAGGTTTTCTAGTATCAATGCTATGGAGTCCATAAACAGCAGAAAATAACATTTTATAGTTAGAGTTTTTAGCTGTAACCATAGTGTGAATAATCTGTTCAGTAGTAAGGATAACATCAATAGTAATCAAGTTAGGATTCCAAGCCATCCAAATCCTACCTTTAGGACTATAAGTATAATTATCAATCCACTTCCAACATCTACCAAATTTCTGCTGAATTCTTTCTTTATTATTACTTTTAACCCTTGTTTCAAGCAAAGCAAATAAAGTAACTTTATTTCTATTAAGGAAAGAAACTACCTCCTTTACCTTGAGAGGGTCATTTAGACCTCTCACATTCCAAGTGCAAGCAATTATCATGATAAATAAGGGTTTTCACCCGCAATTGCATCATTGTTTTCCTCATCTGGATCTTCACCTTGTTCCTCAAGAAGAAAGTCTTCAGAGTTGTCAGTACAAGGAATAATAACCCTCTTCCCTTTGTTCTTCCTAGTCACCATCTTCCATTGATGAACAATTGGTTGAACAGGTGTAGTGATGTTACTAGAAGGGTTGGAGGATCCTTTTCCCACCTCAGCAACAGGTTGTTCTTGTTTTCCCACTTCATCTTTGTCCCCAGGAGGAGGATCAATGATGGTGATGTCTGGAGCAACCACATTTGCTTTGGGAACCCATTTCTGAACCACTTTAGGTCTTTGTGGTGGTTTGAACTGCTTCTCTCCACAAGTATGCCCAATTTTTTGGCATTTCTGGCAAAAAGGAGGCCACCAATCATATTTAACCTCTTGCCTGATAGTCTTTCCATTAGCATCCTCCACCAAAATGAATTGAGTCTTATCCTTAGTGACATCAATTTCAACCAATATCCGAGCAAAGGAAATACGCATTTGCTTTGAAGTGCATTCATCAGCATATAATGGTATCCCAAGCAAGCTACCAATTCTACTGAGAGAGTCAGGGCTCCAGCAATTTAAGGGAAGATTAGGTAACTTAACCCATATTGGAATAATTTTTAACACTTCCTCTTTAAAGCTAAAATCTGGTGTCCAAGGCTTTACAATCATAGGTCGGTTGTAAAAGCTATGAGGTCCAGCATATAGCACTTCATTTCGATCATCAATAGATTCAAATTTTATCACAAAGAAACCATCATCATGTAAGAAAATTTTTGGTTTAGAAACAAAGTTCCAGTCTTGTTCTATAAATCTCATCAAGGCACCTATAGTAGGAGTATTACCCACTATGTAAACAACTAAAGAAGTAGCCCAGATTTCTGATAACTTATCAGTTTCAGATTTATCTAAACAAGCAACCGCAATCCCATCTTTGATTGTTGGTGCTACAAAATTTAAGGTAGTACCTTTAGCTGTAAGTCTATTGCCTTTGAACAACGTGTTCCATGTAGAATCAGCCTCTTTGTTCATTTGTACTCCAGAAGGAGGATGTTCTGGTTCTTCAATCTCTGCCACAGAAGTTCGAGGTTCGCTTGAAGGTGTCGTTGTTTGAATCGCATTCAAAGCTGCTTGTAACTCTATTGAAGATGTTTTCACATTTGATTGTGTTTGATTAGCCTTAGTATTACTCTCCAGAATAACTGATGAAGGTTCAGAAGGAGTTTTCTTCTTCCTAGCCATGGCAAAATTTAGATGAAACCCTACCCAAGAATCGCCATGGTTGAGAGAAAAAAACTAGCCGTTGGAGCCTCTTTTTTTGAAAAAGTATCTTTTTTTGCCCATTAAATGACCTTAGTCTATGCTTAGCTTCATTTCTAAATTTGTCAACAAGGGAACTCAAAATGTGATTAAATGATGATCAGTCACTTAATATAATCCATGAAATATAAAGTTAATCAATTAATTTTGTCTTAAACTCCTAAGCTTGACAATATCTAAAGGTTTTTAGGTCATATAAATGGTTTATTCTCCTTCCCTAGCCAAGAGATCACTACTCATTATCCACAAACATCATCAAAAGAAAAGCAAAATTAAATATCATAACCATCATCATTAAGAGATAGATAGAAGAGATGGGAGAAAAATGAAAACCAACTTCAACATGAAAATTGCAAGAGGTAAGCAAAATAACATAAAAGTAAAAGATAAGGAGTGACACTCATGAAGCGTCAAGTGAAGATGAAGATCTTCCATAAATATATTTTAAGCGATATCTAATAAGTTCAGATGAAGAATCCAATACTTTCTCTCTTAAGGTCGTATTTAAAAGTTGTCATACATATTATACAAAATATGATCCTTATATAGCCGCCCTTAACTATACGTGTTTGGATCCTTTAGAGTTATAAAATAATTAGAGTCATCTCTCAACGTTGTGATATATATTATACAAAATATGCCTTTATATAACCGCCCTTAACTACAACACGTGTTTGGATCCTCTAGAGTTCTAAAATAATTCTACAAGGTAGAGTTTGAGCAATATCAACCATTGAATAAAAAATCAACGGCTCATATATTATCTTTCCAACCCCCTATTTTTATTCATCAAAATACACCCCCTTTTCCTATTTTCACCAATATAGCCCTTTTTTTAAAATTGTATGATTAAGATACAACTCTACTTTGTAGAGTTTTATTTAAAATATAGAGGATCCAAACTCAAACTAAACCTAACTTGATTAAAAATTAAGTTAAAAGAAGGGGAAAAGAAAGGAGTAGTCATGCCAATTTACAAGGAGCGCTATACAGAGTTCCACCTCCGGCCAATATATAGCACCAACTTATTTGAATCACAAAATCTTCAAAAAAATAAAAGAAATAGCAAAATTTAGAGATTTGAAAGAAAAGAGAGAGTTTATCTTACATAATCAACAATTGTAATAAATTTATTTTAATATATTTCTTTAAATATCAGATTTTATAATTTTTACTAAATGTTATTAAAGATATAACGTATTGGCAAATGTCGTGCATTAAAAAGCATATTAATTTATGGAAGTATATATGTTATGAATGAATTTTTTACCGGGAAATTTTTTTTACATCTCACATTACTCAAAATTTAAGATATTTCACTCATAATGTATTTATTAATCACACCATTTGACTATTTGAAAATAAAAGGAAAAAATAGAGCTTCAATTAGATTTTCTTATCTATCTCTATTATATAAGCCAAGGGAGGAGGTGTGGTGTCCTCTTTTGAAGTGACTAAAATACCCTTAATGATCTAATTAATGGAATAAAAAAATTACAAAAGCAAATCATTTAAAAATCTCATTCCAACTTGCCATTCAAAACAAGTTTAAAATGGTATATGCATCAAATACTTCAATCAAAATTAAATGGACAAAATATTTATACCTTATAAAAAAAGATGGCATACATAACGTGCACATGAAAAGTCTGAACATTCACTACCTTTGATACTCTTTAATCCAGTTAAACCAACTCATTATTTTTGTTCTTTCTGTTCAATATTCATTCACAAAAAATTAATGTTAACAATCACTCACAACCTTTTTATTTTTTTTACATTAGCAAATTAATATATCTAAATTCATCTAACTGTAGAATTTTTCATATTTAAGTTTAATCATAAATAAAGTACGAATGAAGTATCTAATAGAAAAACAAATTTTGAAATTAACGCACGCATCGCGTGCATATGAAAGCTAGTACTAATATATTAAAAGGCGTGCGCAAACAAGAAACGGCGCCACGTGGCGCTCTCCCTAAGGGAGTTTTACACCATGTAATCCACAACAATAAAAAAGATTAGAAATTGCATAATATAGGATTTGATCTCAAGACTTCAATAACATATACTAAAGTCTTAACCACTAGACCAAATAACATTTAGTGTTATCATCTTAAATTATATTATTAATAAATAAAATTTTTTCTTACCCGGGGCATAGCCCGGACATAATAACTAGTTTAGTTCTAAAGGTCAACAACTTAATATACTTTTTTTAAAAGCAGCTCATTAATATCCTTTAATATGACAGCTTCATTCAATCAACGACGAATATATTCATATATTGCTTGATCTATTATTTTACACTAAATATAAATTCTTAAACTTGTTCATCAGAATTTCTGCAAAAGGTGACGTAACTGTTGCGTACAACAAGCTTAACATGATATATACAAGGAAAAAGGCTTGGTAACCAACTGTTTGAGTCCAAAAAAGACTCAAACACCCAAAAAAATACAATGGTACCATTATAACCTGACATTGGTATCAAATTGTTATCAGGACTGGTACCAAGGTATCAATATTTTCGGAGAATAGTACCATTATAACCTAGCTTTGGTACCAAGCAAATCCTTGCCACACGCGCGTGAAATCTTCCAACGCATAAAATGACCAAATTACTCCCGTTTGAGTCCCCTAAAAAACTCAAACGATTGGACGCCTAGACAAGCTCATATATACAATCATATCTGCATGCATATACTATTAAACAATAAAGAAAGAAAGTATATTTCATGCACATTAACGTGGACAAGTGGGATCTCTACTCATCTAGTCATCTCTATTAGTGTCCAAGTTCAGAATTAGGCATCTTCAAGGGGTATAAAAGGCAAATTTGACAAAGCTCCCTTCCCAAACCTCTAACTCCACTTTGACCACATAGTATAATAGTTTAAATTGATTGTACTTCGGAATCTACACATTGTATTTATGTATTATTTGTAAATTTTACTTTGATCATCGTACGCGTTACTCAATTTAGTGATAATTAGATCTGGTAATCGGATTGTTCAATTCAAGTCACTTTTCGATTTGGATTATTTTGGATCTATTTAATTTTGGAAATATATTAAATAATCAGTCCGGGTTCATTAGAATTTCAATATAGATTTGCTTCTCGGGTGAAGATAAGTTAGCTAAATGAAAGTTCTTCAACTTCAAGTGTTACAAAAATTGAGTATCTAGCTTTATTAGCTTGTAGATCTAATAAAAATGACGTACCCTAACTTCGATTTGATTAGAATCGAAATTGAGTAACTCGATTTTGCCCCAAGTGCAATTGGTCCACTCGGACTAGGACTCCGACCCAAATCTAAATCGAATAACAATTGTCGCTCAAATAATAGTATAATACGACCCGAATCAAACCAAACCAAACCAAAAGTTGGATTGAATGTTATTTCTAGCTATGAGCTCTTGTTGATACTATGTTCCATCATCCATGCACACAGAAATCATAAATGCATGAGGATATTCATATTCATATTCATATCGTAAAAATATTCGTAAGTGGATACTTATAATTGGCCAAGTTGGAGAAGAATCCTCACCGATTTCAATTTTTCAAAATGTCGTATTAGCTAGCTAAAGAATTAAAGATCAGATAATAAAATGCAATAAATTAAACCTATCACATGCATTTGTTCTAACCTTGTTCATCAATGTCACACTATGCCGTATCTCTCCGTACACATAGAAACTTCCTTAACTCCGTACTTTATGGTATTTTGATTTTTGAAAAAGAAAACGCGTTTGAATTATTATTATTATTTATGCAAACTTCCATTTGATTTTCCTATCTATACACTGACAAAAATCAAGTATGAATAAATTGGAAAGATATTGGAGTAGAATTATTAATCATACTACAAGAGTGAAAAATGGGATTTCGTGGAATATTTAATAGTTAATTCACCGCCAAACAACTACCATTTCTTTTCCTATAAAATGAAAGCTCAGAAATAATCAAACCATGCAATTCAGTATTACATTTACATACTATATATTTGGCTTAAATTTTCTTGAAGAAAAGCGTTCAACTATAATATTTATATTAATTGTTACCATAAAATATAAAAATGGCACAGGTTAAAGTAATTTCTTGTGTTTGCTTAATCTTGTTCTTGGGAATGGTGTTTCAAGGTGTCGATGGTCGTCGAGGTAGACGTTGGTCAAGTGGTCATGCTACCTTCTATGGAGCCAACCAAAGTCCAGCAACTCTTGGTAAGTCTATATATATACAATCTAGGTTCAACATTTTTTTTCCATTGTTAAGTATGCATCTCTATAACCGAAATCCTTTTTATCTGGCATTAACTTGGAACCCCGTGCATCTAAAGCACATTTTACTAAGATCAAAGTAGTTGTATATAAACCTAAAGCAATAGCATGATGAATCAAAAAGTCTCCAGTCCTATTGTCATTTTCTACAAAAGCAAATGAGACAATTAGGAGCTAAAGTAATTAGTGCTATAATGTTGGCAATAATGATGTGAAAAAGCCATAGTCTCTTGGTCTGAACTTTATCTTCTACTAAGGTTTTGACGCGCACCTTAAAAATTAAGAAATTATTAATGGTGTTTCAAAAACTAGTTAATTAATTAATGGTTACCTTATAATTTATGATCATTAAAAGAGTAATAATTGAGCGTGCAATATAAAATGTCCATGCGATGATTATGAGAGAAGTGAAAGTTCAGCTTTACATGCATGTTACAAGTTTTTTCATTGTAGGTAAAAGGAAAAGCAAATAGAAAACATGTCAAGGGGCCAAAAACAGAAAATTAAAAGACTAAAATTAGAGTTTGGCATCTATGAAAAACTTACCCTACTTTTAGGATGAATCTAAGCTAACTTAGATTATAGTATGCTTAGAAAGAGATACACTGATCTTAAGATCAAATATTGTCTATATCATTATTGCATGTTAGAACTAGTCTTAGTACATAAAAAAAAGTAAGAAACTGAAGCTTTGACCCTTTGGGACTCATGTTGTTAAGTACTTGTATCTCTTTTAGACTTTTACTATAGCATTGCACTCTTTTAAAATAACTTGTATTATTGACTTCACTAGCTACCTAAAATAACTAAAGGCGGGATAATAATGAATGATATATATGACATACATAATTAACTAGAGATATCAAATTACAAGTTTGTTCATGCAAGATAATATTTTCCAAACTACTTTCGAATTCATTACATCTGAATAACAGTTGATTGTTATTGACAATCTTTGATTTTAATCATGATGATAGATCCTAATTCCTACACATGCCCGTCTCGAACTATATAGAGGCTCCGTGCAAACTTATATTTGAAATATTTAATAATGTAATAGCTCATCCATTCATAATTCTTCACTTCATATAATCATATTATGAAAAAGAGTAGCCCAAATAAGTAGATAAACATTTTCTTTTTACTACTTGGACTTTCTCTATTTTGGGGCGCTCACAATTAAGGAGCCCTGTTCTATGGAACATGTTGAACATGGTAAAAACCGCTCTGTTCCTACATTATATTACATGTCTTCTTATTATTGGCTTTGATATAATGTTGGTAATAGGGGGAGCTTGTGGGTACGATAACACCATCCATGCGGGGTTTGGAATCCACACGACGGCTTTAAGCAGTGTGTTATTTAGGAATGGGCAGGCATGTGGGGCGTGCTATCAAGTAATGTGCGACTATAAAGCCGACCCTCAGTGGTGTCTTCGAGGCCGAAGCGTCACCGTCACTGCCACCAACTTCTGCCCTCCTAACAACCAAGGAGGGTGGTGCGATTCGCCTCGCCAACACTTCGACATGGCCATGCCTTCCTTCCTTCGTATTGCTCGTCGTGGCAATGAAGGCATTGTCCCTATCAATTTCAGAAGGTATATATATATATCACTATATTCAGCTCTTAACTAATTCTTATAAGATGACTTCTCTCAAAAAATTAGGGGCCCTGTGCTAAATTAAATTATTAAAATTAAATTTTTTTTGGTGAATAGGAAGAGATCGGAGGGTCATTAATGATCTTTTTTGGAGAATAGGAAGAGAAGAAGCACCAAACAAAAAAAAATTAAGATTTGCATCCAACATTGCACTCTATAAAATTGAAAATGAATAGTTTGTAATTAGAGTTAGGTTTTTTTCCCCTTTAATAGGACAACTAATAGAATTAGGTCCCTTATATTTTGGGGCCCTGTGCAGTTGCTCACCCTGCACATGGCCTTAGCCGCCTATTTATTATATTGTTATTGATCTAATACAATTTGCCTGGTGAACATATGATAGGATATCATGCCATAGGCGCGGTGGAGTCCGATTCACATTGAGGGGGCAAGGCAACTTCAACATGGTGATGCTCTCCAATATTGGGGGTAGTGGAGATGTGAAGGCAATTTGGGTAAGAAGCTCCATGTCTAAGAGATGGGTGCCCATGACAAGGAATTGGGGTGTAAATTGGCAAAGCAGGAATGACCTTAGGAACCAAATGCTTTCTTTCAAACTCACTTTGGTTGATGGCCAAACCATGACTTTCTACAATGTTGTGCCTTCTTCTTGGAACTATGGCCAGACTTTCAGTGCAAGAAATCAGTTCACCCACTAGCAATTATACTACTCCCTCCGTCCCAAAATCATAATAAGATTGGCTTTAAATTTACTCTTATTATTAAAAACTTTAAAGCCAATCTTATTATTAAAAACTATACAAACTTTTTTAATGATTAATTCTAATGATGTATAGTCCTTTGAACAATTTTTTTAGTGCAAGTTCAAAGGACCTATTTCTCCTAATTAAGATTCTCATAAAACTGTTGGGCTTCTTTATTTATTTTTTTTTGTTGTTGTCAAGTTGCATTTGTCTTTCTTTGTAAATTTGGATGATAATATTTGTTTTGGATAATGATAAAGGAAATAAATATTATTCTACTTTCAATATTTGTTTTGGATGTGCATACTCAAACCTATTGATTTCTAGTCATAAACTTATACTTCCTCCATTTCACAATAAGTGAAACACTTTCCTTATTCGGAATAATCACAATAAGTGAAATCAAGCTCCAAATAGTAAAAAAAAGTTCACTCTTATTACAAATATACCACCAAAAAGTAAGAGGGGACCACAACTTCAATATTTCTTCACTCTACTTTATTGTGGTCCCAACTTTCTCTCTCTAAATTCCTTGATAACTCCCCACTTTCTCTATGTTTCACTTATTGTGAAACGGAAGAAGTATTTGTTACTAGCTACTGGGACTTCTGGAAAAACATTTTTGTACACCACATATTCTACCACTATCCTCGAGATCTCAATCACTAGGAAGTGTGTGTTCTCTCTTTAAAAACTCCTCCCCTAAACCCTAGCAGACTCGACTATCACGTGAGCCAGCGGGCTCTTCACGCCGGCAGTCGAGCCCTACCATTCTTCCTTTTTAGTTTTTTTTTGTGGTTGCGGTACTAGGCTAGCTGGTGTTCCCCCATTATCCCCGTCGTCTCCGGTGTTTCCCCATCTCCCGTCGTCGTTGGTTTTTCCCCCTCCCGACCCCCGTCGTCGCTATTGCTTAGGTCCCTCTCCCGTCGTCGATGTTGGTGTTTGCCCCTCGTTAGTTCGTTGTGTCGGTACCCCTGTAGCATTTGGGCTTCCCCGTCCTTTTGTTCCCTGACATCTGTCGAGTCCATGCCTTTCCTCTCCTTTCCCCCTGTTCTCGTTGGGCATTCCCGCCCCTCTTTCCTTGTTTCTGGTTGGGCCTCCCTGTCCCTTTCCCCCCTTTGTTATGTCGGGCCTCCCTATCCCCTCCCCCTGGTTTAAGTCGGGACTCCCTTTTCCCTTCCTCTTGGTTGTTAGTCTCCCTAAGTGGGTTAATTATAAGGTTGTTTATCAGTATCTTCAGTATGTTTATCAGCTTTTTCAGTATGTTTCTTAAAAGTTTAGGAGTCACTTGGTTGGATAAGGCATGGGGTTTCATATCAGTAAAATTTGTGGTTTTTTTGGAATCTGTGATGTGGATACATGTTAATTAAGTGGATTGTGCGCGTGGTCGAGGCGATGCGCATTTTTTGTGGTTGGGATCTTTGTTTTCCGATTTAGCGAACCGGAAAAGTGTTAGAGAGCTCACTTTATTTAGCTCTCTCCCTAGCTTGATGTTGATCTTTATGATCCTTGCCTTGACAAAATCAAATCTGAAGGCGGCACACCGGTTGCATCTGGTGGTTTTCAGCACGCCCACTAAAAAGCGTTTCTCCCTTCTATTGGAGAAATTCTGCAATACTCTCGAGCGAGAGTACTGAGTCACAAAGGAATGTGACTCTTATCATGATCATGAGCCCAGAATCCCAAGCAATAGCGGTTTGTTGAGATTGCTCATGCGGCGAGGTACGATGCTCGCCGTTGGTTGTTCGTTGTCCGAATCGTGAACAACAATCGTTTCTCTCACCACTTTCATCGGCCATCCAAGTTTTAACTCCACCATCACTAGCATTGACCAGCGATGCCCTCTGTCACGTGCGACTCTTTATCGCTTTTTGTTGGTTTTGTTTTCTATGTATTGTAAGAGCTCTTAAAGCTTCTTTAGTCCGTTTGGTTTTCGTCTTAGATTTGGTTGCATTAGCATTGGGTTGTACTTCCTCTTTTCATTAATGTACGATTTCTCGTTGTCACTAGGACTTCTGATTGCCCGCTTTCTTATCCAACTAACAGACACAAATTACACTTATTAACCATAACAAATTCTTCATAAACATTTTAATGGATCGGATTTGGGTGTGTCCAGCCAAATCTAGTCTCATAAATTTTGATTTGGAATTAGACCCCCTAGATCCACATGGTCTAAAAGATCTGAACCTTACCCGGATGTAATGGTTCACAAGGATCAGTGTTAATCATTCCGAAATTGTGGGAATTTAATTCATGGGTTAATCCTTGTAACCTCATATGGAGACCGGAATACAACATACTTTCTTTTCATCTCAGTACCATTGCTCGACATTGGTGCAATAAAGTTTGTACAATCAATGACTCTAATAATGGTACTTGGCTACATGATAAAGAAGAGGGTAAAAGTAACATTATAAGTTATTTTACAAACCTTTTACTGATGAAGCTGCTGCTGATTATGAGGAACTACCAGTTAATTTTTGGAATTTTCATATTCTTACTAGGTTAGTTTAACAAGACTTTATACCAAGTGTAAAGTCGAAGCAGTAATAAAGTGTATGGGAGCCCTCAAAGCGCCTGGATCTGACGGATTTCAAAAACACCGAGATTTAGTTGCTGGTAATATGTACAATTTGATATTTGAGGACTTTGATGGAAAAGGTAGGCCACCCAATTCAAACGACACTTTCTTATATTAACACCAAAGATTGATACTCCGGAGTTGGATTTGCAATTCCATCCAATTGAGTTTCTGCATTGTGGTGTATAAGATCATCATGAAATGTATTGTCAACCATATCAAACCAATGATGCCTCACCTAACCTAATGTGTATTCAGACTAGTTTTTTGTCGAGTTGTGAAATTACATTGTTACAGTTAGGAAGTTATTCATACGATAAGAAGCAAGCAAGGAAAGACAGGTTACATGGCAATCAATATTGATTTTTGAAAAAGCCTATGTACCCTTTCTGATATACGATTTGATGTGTCTATTTTATATAGAATTTTACCCCCGTCCCTCATGAATTATTGGTGTTAATTGCGCTCTTTTTTAGCCCTTTTTAGTACTAATGTGTGTCTTGTAGTGTGTTTGAGTTTTCAGATTGATTATTGTAGGAATAACCATATTTTGGTGCATTTCCTAATCTTCGATATCACTACATGAGACAAGAAGTCAGGACATTTCAAAAATCTCGCATTGGGCTAAAAATTTGGTAACCGCCCGATCGGGCGACATCTGCCCGGGCTGGTCGGGCGAGTTTCAGTTAACCAGAAATCAAAAGCTGAAAGTCCAAGAGAAATCTACTCTCGCGCCCGACCGGGCGAAATCCGTCCGGGCTGGTCGGGCGAATTTACTTAGCAAATTTCAGAAGAGTTACGAAACCATGAGAAATTCACTTGCGGGCCCGACCGGGCGAAATCTGCCCGGGTCGGTCGGGCGAGGCGAATAAATACATGGAATGCTGCTGTAAGGCGCCCGGTCAGGCGCGACGAAGAAACATTAAACCTGACGACCGCCCAGGCCGGTCGGGCGAGATAATTTCTGGCCCGTTTTGAGCGCGTGTTGCGCCGGATTTATGGGACATATATATACTTATTTTCTTAGAGTTAAAAACTACGCTTTTTATTATTAGAGAATACATTACTACTTTTTAGAGAGTTATTAGAGTACTCCATTGTTGAACATCGATTCCTACTACTTTGATTTCTTCAAGTAAAGACTAAGTTTTCTTAATCTCTTCCTTTCCTTCATTATTATTATGTCTTTCAATTTGTTTATTATTTGCTTTGTTATTTCAATCATGAGTGAGTAGTCTTATAATCTAGGGTTAAGTTAAACCCTAGCGATAATTAATACATGAATTCCTCCATTAATCCCAAGTTTATGTGATCAATTGTTCTTGTTTGATTGAATTGTTCTTATGTTCATTATCATATTAGGGATAGATGATTTTGAGTTTGATTCCTTATATCTTGTTCTCAATGGGAATTGAATCTAGATGGATTTGTTGATTTAATCAATAGTATGAATATCTCTATGGGAATAAGTAGATAGGACTACTAGGAATTAATTATGATGCTATGTTTAATGTCTCTTTCTTGCATGATTCCATGGGAATAGGTTTGATTGCTTGTTTAGAGTAGCCATTGGTACTCGGGAGAGATCTTTGGTAGTTTTATGGTGCATTACTCCTCTTGAATCCTTGATTATGTTTATTGGGATGGAAATTATTCATGTATTGGTCATGCTAGTGGTGATACTTAATTCTATATGTTTTTATTAATTGATTATACCTTGTGTGTTCCTAGTGATTATCTTAGTGTAGCATTAGTCTTAGTTCAACACCCTTTTCGTCATTGTTTGTCACTTGTTTAGTTAATTTGAGTCAAGATACCTAGTGTTTGATACTGTTTGTCCCTGTGGATTCGACCTTGACTTGCCCTGCTACATAGTTAGGAGGCTAATTAGGAAATTACTTTTGTTAGGTGCACGACACGCCTATCAAATTTTGGCGTCGTTGTCGGGGACTAACGGTATTAGATTAGTTTATCTTTGATTTATTTAGCTAAACTGTCTTTGTTCGATCATTGTCACTCTATTTGCTGTTTGATCTGTTTTCTTTCAGTCTTTTTGTTGCATGCGAACTCGTAGCAAGGGTTCACAAGATCTAATTACTCTTGATCGCGAGATCGAGGCTACAGCAAGGAGATTAAGAGGTCGAAGAAGAAAACAACAACAAGAATCACCAATGGGAGACGAAGCACCACCAAAGTCTATACGGGAATATGCTATGCCCGATGAGACCACCACCACCATTATTCGACCAACAACCGCTGCCACACATTTCGAGCTCAAGCCACAGTTCATCCAGTTTATCTCACAGGACTCATATACGGGAACACCCAAAGAGAGCCCTACTGATCATTTGGCTAATTTCTTAGAAAAATGCAATACATTGAAATTAACAAACGTTTCTGATGATCTAATTCGGTATTGTGCTTTTCCTTTTTCTCTCAGGGGCGAAGCAAAGGAATGGTTTAAAGAAGAAGGAGTGAGGAAGATTGCCACATGGCCAGAACTGAAAAAGGCTTTTCTTTACAAGTTCTTCCCCCTTATGAGAACTTCCAAGTTCAGAAATGAGATATCTGATTTTCAACAGCATGAATTGGATTCCCTATATGAAGCATGGCAGAGATACAAAGCTTTGCAAAGGCAGTGTCCACACCATGGCATTCCTGAGTGGTTACTGATCCAAACCTTTTACAATGGTCTGAAGCA